>NW_018408396.1:381730-397271 GCF_002113885.1 Mizuhopecten yessoensis | reverse complement strand
ACCTTACACATTATACCTGTTGTTAAAGTAAGGGTTAATGTTGTTCCCTTACACATTATAGTAACCACACTTTTGCAACTTCATTATTTTGGCTTCAATCACTGCTGATGTTATTTAAAAATTAAAAAATGCTTGTATTCGGTGTGTAATGCTTTTGAGTTCTATATTGGCATTTTATTATCGATATCAAAACAATCGTAACACTGGGTTCTTCAATGGTATTCATAGAATCCATAATGTTTATATATATTGCATTATAATATTTGGAGACAATGATTATTAATCGTGTAGATCTATTACAGAAGTTGATATCACGTACAATTCCCTAATGTAACACATGATACAGCATGTTGCGACGTTTTTATTGATCAGGCGCATTCATTTGATTGTAGAAACATTTATGTATAGAGATAAATAGTTTTTACAACGACTTGTTGTTACATATTCAAATGTAGATTAAAGGTAATTGATCGCGTAGATCTATTACGAAATCAGTAATTTAAAATATCGCTCACAAAAAACCCTCATTGCAAATATTTTCATTCAACTTCTTTGATAAGTAATCGACGATGATGGAGTATGTCTCTTTTGAGACAAAAAGCTCAACAAGACACATAGACGACAGCCTGTACACGATATGATGATGAGCAATTAGCGTGATCTCTCGATAATATGTAATACGAATCAGGATTCAAATGTGTAATAAAATGAATATATGGTTGCGACGATGTTCAAGGGGTAAAAAACTGTAACTAATCGTAATTAATAGCAATGATGAAAGTGGCAAAAACTCTTCATAGCGAAAACAAATCATTGATCGATCACGATAATGAGTATCATCCACACGCAACGTAGTGGTTTAAAATTAAGTTTCCATCATTATAGTGGAAACAAACAAAAAGGTACTGAAATCACAAACAGGAAGTTACATCAAAACAGACAAAAACTATGTCATATATATCAATACAGAAAAAAATAATGTAAGACACATCAAAACACAAATAAAATGTAACATGCATCAAAACACTAATCATATTATGAAATATAACTTTATATGCATTAAAACAGATTTGAAAATCATAATTTGAAAAATATTAAAATCCAACAGATAATGTTATTCACATAAAAACAAAGTACAATGTTATACACATCAAAAAAACATCAATGTAATACATTGCAAAACAAAGTCAATGTTAAACACATAAAGAAGTACAATGCAATGCAAAAGAAAACACGCTGAACATTATGATATACATGCTGTGGATACTTGCTCTGTGCTATGTATGACTGAAACCTTTTTAGGGGAGGGGGAGGAGAGTCATTTTTTTCTGTATGCACGACACGCGTTCAGCCTCTTTTTCGTATAGTGTCCTGACATGTTGAAGCTAAACAAATATGAATTGTGTCCATCCCCCAAGAAATAAAGCTTATTAATTTATACTTCCTCTCATCTTAATCATCTGACATTAGGTTTTTCATGTGATGTTGATTTTTGGTCAGCATAACGGGATGGCCTGCAGTTCGAACCTTACTTACTGATCATTTAGAAGAAAAAAAGATATAATCGGTGTATGTAGTATTTCAGTAATAATTGTTCAGAGCTAAGAAACCTATCCTGACAACATATTCATTTTTGAAACAAAATGTTCAGTGCAACATGAGAATATATAAAACGCCTTGGTGTGGCATAGATTTGATAGTGAAAAATAAATTGCTTTGATTCTCACACTTTAATCTATTAACTAATGCTCATCAAGCTTAAGATGTGCAATGACCTGCAGTAATCTAGAACACATTCAACAACTGACATGCAAAGCACGTGCATACTAATCGCTGTTCTATGGATACAGTTTGATAAACATACGCTATCAATGTGTATGCACGGACAGCGTGTGTATCCTATCATTACATTGTGCAGTATCAGGACAATGTTACATAAATTCATTTTGAGTTATATGCCTTGGGGGCAAAAGATCGGATTTGGTTGCACCCCAAAAAATAATCCGTGATTTTTATCAGCGAACCTGATACAGTGAACCCCCGAGAAGAGAGGGGGATATGATGCTGCACACAGGTGGTGTCAGGAGGCAAGAAGACCACCAGCAATACCGAGATGGGCGTGGGGAGCCATCCAAATCTGTAGACTTTACGGAGTTTTAAATCTACAGCGCTTCTCAAGCGGAAGGTTTTTACTGGTACTATGAAAGAGCAATTAAACTGTTTGATAACTACCTATCCATCTGTAAAACGATGACTGAAGGGTAAGTTGATGTGTGGAGCCCCCTTACTCGGTTACGTGTCCGGGACCTGACACAAGTTAAGCCTTTAATCAAAAGTATTAAACAGTTGACATAAAAAATTGATCTTATTAAATCACAATAAGATAGCAGTTTGCTTGCTATAACACTCAAATAAACAAAATTGTTGTTTTGTGGTCATAACGGGCGACGATTCTGATTAAAAAAAGAGCAAACAAACACATTTTCCTCAATTTCACCATCTTATATTCAAAGGTATGTTTCTATTCGTTCGTTTTATCAATGTTCTATCATGAATTTATTGATGGCTATAAGAGAGATGGAAATTTATGACAGAGTCAGGTTTGGTATTGTAGTAGCATGTTGCAANGGGGGGGGGGGGGGGGGGGGGGGGGGCAATACATCCCTATATAGCTTTACCAGGTTCATAACTGTCGACTACAAAAGACATTTAATATTCAAACGTTTATCTCTTATAAACCGCGACCGAAATAATGTTATGTACAAGGTTAAGGTCATTCTCGGGATCTGGTAATCAACAGAGAGAATCATCCGTGTTGTTGTGACGTAAAATAGTCACGAGAGAAGAAATAGGAAGTATGGAATCCTCTATTTTAGAACGTATATGTAGAAAGGCTAACAAAGTATGCATTTACTGCACCAGCATGTCTTCCGTCCGTCTTGTTTATGTCGACCTTGATTAGGAAACAAAAGACAATGACATACCATAAAAAGTGTTACATACTGTCAATGTATCAATAAAATACGATACGAAAAGATAACGAAAGAAATAGAGGAAACACAAAAGATAACGAAAGGAACAGAGGTGACACAAAAGATAACGAACGGAACAGAGGAGACACAAAAGATAACGAAAGGAACAACGGATACACAAAAGATAACGAAAGGAACAGAGGATACACAAAAGATAACGAAAGGAACAGCGGATACACAAAAGATAACGAAAAGAACAGAGGATACACAAAAGATAACGAAAGGAACAGCGGATACACAAAAGATAACGAAAGGAACAGAGGATACACAAAAGATAACGAAAGGAACACGGGAGACACAAAAGATAACGAAAGGAACAGCGGAGCCACAAAAGATAACGAAAGGAACAGAGGAGACACAAAATATAAGGAAAGGAACAGCGGAGACACAAAAGATAACGAAAGGAACAGAGGAGACACAAAAGATAACGAAAGGAACAGACGAGACACACAAGATAACGAAAGTAACAAAGGAGACACAAAAGATAACGAAAGAAACAGAGGAGACACAAAAGGATAACGAAGGGAATATAGGAGACACAAACATTCAGACAATGCGGGGTTCGGGAGTGTGAACGTTTCTTGTGGCACTAAACATGATAAATAAGAACAAATACAAGAAAGTATGAGGGTCATCAATTATCCTAAACATAATAAACATATGTTTATTTATTGGTAAACAATGAAATCTAATTAGTGGAAGACGAAATGTCTCTGGGAGGTAACCACATGTAAGTAACATAATGATGTAAACTTTCGGTACTCTTAAAAATACAAAAAGGAGAAATGAAGGATACATTTCTAACACTATGCTGTCTGTATCACGTAATGTTGCTTGTTTCAGTGTAGTTAGACATGTGTGAATATTTACATTTCATCTCAACGTCCCCAATCCTTTTGATATATTTTCACATAAAGCTGCATGGTATGACATGTACATAACGTAAAAGATATTGGATTACATCATTTTAAAACATAACACTGTAAAAACAACAACTAGTGCTATGCCAAATTTTAATAGCTTTATTTCGTAAGCTGTAATTTTACAAACAAATCAAGAAGCCATGCGGTTGTTTGTACATCTTAGTTTTATCAAACAAACGCTCTGACCTCGCTTCCTTCACTAATTCCAATAAACCTTTTAGGGATCACGATCTTTCCACTTGGCTTGATCCTGAAGAGGAAACTATTTTCAGGAATGATTTACACTCATCACCTGTTCCACTATGACAATTATTGTTTGGTTAGTCACAAAATAGGGCATGCCGTATCACATTAACTACAATTTTGCGCAATACGCCAAATTGTTAAACAGGAAACCTGATACCTGTAGTGGTGCACAGCACTGGGATAGAAGGGAAATCAGGAAATATTACATGCTCAATTTCTCTCTGGTTAGTTGGAAATTGGTCTGGATAAAAGCAGTGACGGCAAAATCACTGAACCTCTATAGTTCTTAATTAGCGCAGGATTACGACAGACTACTGTTGTAAGCGATTAAGGAGAAATCTGAAACTTTATTGTGAAGAATGCATCCCTGGGATGAATGTTTAAATTGAATTATTATTGCTCATGACTTCGGAACGGGTATTATTTGTACGGTCATATTATATTTGAATTAAAGATGACATGTATAATACCATTAATGAATATCTAAGATAACGATCACATCAAACACGAGACACATGATAAAGGTTTACAAAATAATGATATTTTATTACCAAAATTTTTCTTTTGTTCAACTCACTGCCGCGGGGATTGGTGGGGATGAGCGTTTAACGGCTTGCCCTATGTCAGAGGAGACTGCAGTAGAAATATTACAACTATTGTTTGCAAGCCTCCGTACATGAACAGTGTGTGCCCCAGAGGGATGCTGAACTTTTGATCAAAGGTTTCATTTGTGCCTATTTTGATGAGTAACAGTCTCTGAATAGTTAAACATGTCACAGCGATGATGTCAAAAAATAAAAATTGATAAACCTGTTTAATGAAAACAATATGAGAACCGAAGGTCTTTAATTAAAGAGAACTGAATGTTATTTGCTTGTTAATTAAGGGGGAAGAAATTCATAAGAATATCATGGCAACATCCGAACAATAAGACATGTTATGGAAGCAATCTCCACTGTGTGTTTTCCTCTTCCAATTCATTTTAAGATAATAAATGTCATGGCATATTAATGTAATTTAAAACGAAATAAAATAAATGCTGGGTGTAGATAGCGATCTTATCAGTCATTATAAAAGTAGCCCACTGACAAAGTTAACCCACAGCTATGGAATGTTGGGCCCGTAAACGTTCTCTTTCTGTGTAAATTACGAATGCTGAACAGCGGATGACTAAAATCGCAGCTGTTTAAAACCATCTGACATTACGAGAGAACAGGTTGATAAATATGATCTACCATCAAACAGAATTTGAAAACAGAAACTTTGGAAACTCAATCTTAGAAATATAAATATACTGAGTAAACAATCCTCCGGCGAGTTACTCCCCTTGATCTTCTTACGATCAATATCGGGTAGCAAGGATTATTGAATTTTTCATGATTTGATCCAGATTTGAGACAGTACGTAAACATAAGAATCCACGTGTTATTGTATGTGCTTCCGTAAGATATGTACGTCTCCTCAGCCAGGAATGTCAGTTTGTCAGTCACACGAGATGGCTTCAAAGGCATCTTCTATGTCGAATTGCATTACGTTTAAATACAGAGGCTGCCTTACCGACAGCACAGTATCCGCTGACATAAGGTCACTTTTATGAGGATTTCTTAAACTACTTCCCTTTACATTCAAGTGTAGTCCATCAACAGTTATGCAATTAAATATATCGTATATCAGTATAGTTTGTATACAATTTAGTTTTGATTTATGGCTTATTTCTGAATTAGGTAATAACATTCTACATTTTTGTTAATACACGTTGAAAGCACTTAAATTGGACATCTCACTATTTCGAAAACTTGCATAATAGGACCCCTTATAATCTAGAAGACTAAATAGACTAGCATCGTCAGCATGACCAACTTTTGGCCCCTTTTTATTGTCGATGATTAACTACGCAAACAATGTTCAATGACGTTTCAGTGATGATTACAAACCTGTGTAATCGGAACCCCGAACAAAAATAGTGATCGAAGCTGGACCCTTTGTAAAATAGAACATAGTTAATGTTAACTTGAATTAATAGAGATAGTTCTCTAAGCTAAACCCTAGGTAGAACAGGAACTTTTCTTATCCGAACGATACAAACTATAGAAACCTCTCTATGTTGACCAAAATAATGATTTGGTGTTTGTTTCATATTATTAAAACCATACAAAAACTGTCTGACTAATATTTTCGGTCGATATAAAACTGGTTTTCGGTTTACATTGTGGTTGGTTTCGACAGCATTGCGGGTTTGTCAGTGTTCAGTTTATCAAATTTGTGAATTACACAATTTCCGGTGTAGATGTTTATACGGACAAAATAGGGCTCGATTTTGGAAGGTAAACTGAATTCGTTAAAAGCGTTATGAAATTGAAAATATATACGGATATATTTATATTGGTATAAGTAATATCATCTTGTATTTATCACCCTATATCCACAAAGAAATTAAAACACAGCGTACCAGGGTTTGAGGATGAATCAGGCCAATTTTCTAGACACTTACCAAAAACATTAATAAAAAATTACAGCTTTTAAAAATCCATTAACTAAAAACATTATTTTATAAGGATTTGTCGCCACTGTAACCAGTACCGACCCACCGAACTCCCTTAAACGTCAAACCGATATGGTGTGATGGTTGTCACATTGGCCAATCAAAGCGGGGAAGACATCAAGGTGGGTGGGCAGGTCTCTTGATTTCCTGATATGTCAATAGACATGATCGCTTTAAACACAAAGTTCAAAGGTCAGGAAGCAACATTTACCAGTGAGTTACTTATACATCGACTTTCATAACAATGAATAAATATTGATGCGGAAAGAGGTCGGTCTCTGAATGTCAAAATCGCTCGGGATTTTTCGGTGGCTTTAATCTCTCGTCGATCAGTGAATATGAGTTGGAGATGTTACAGAGGGTAATGATTTTAGATTTATCATAAACCCCACGGATGTAGGACGATTGTTTTGTACACCGGTTTGTATATACTATGTACACAAGCTCGTTGTATCAATGCTATCACTACTATCTGATAGGTGATATATCCTTTATACCGGTTCATCTACCATGAACGAGAGAAATATCTGGTATTAAAATGTAATAAAACTGTAGGCAATCCTATGGGAGAAGGGTAGTTTATGTTGGCGATTATGTATTCCATACAGATTCACTGTCGCGTACGAACAAACAATGTTCAAACATCTGTTTCATAATTCTAGTTTATTATTGGTCGTTGACATATCAAACTGACTTTAATATAAGCCAATTTACACATCACAGGTCTCAAAAATTACATGTTATAATTTTCGAAATTACATTGGCTGTTCCCGGAAAGATTGCACATATAAATCAAAAATCAAAAACACGACGAAACATTTGTAAATCAAATACTTGAATGTCATTTGCTTAGGAGTGATGCAATAAATTAAGGTTCACTGTGATTATAATGCAATTCACTGAGGCATATCAGGCTTTCAGGCAAAAGGGACGTTACACCCTACAGGACAACAAACGTCTATTGGTTATCGTCAGTATCGGCGCGAAGGATTGGCTAGAAGCACAGTTATTCAAGTTTATCCCAACGAATACGATGTGATAGGTTTCGACCCTGCGAAAGATTTATCATCAAATTTACATAGTTATTAATTCAACTTAATCAACAGAAATATTCCAGCAAAATTTTAAAAAAGAAATCCATTTTGTATAATATGATTTCTGATGTTCTACGAAACGCTATAATGTTATAAAAAAGGAACACACCGACCCCTGTTTTCCCCTTCCTCTTAAAAATAATATATTTAGAAATTGTATACGTAAAATGAACATTTGACTTTTATCTCACACTTTCTAAATTTTCGGGGAAAAAAAAGAAATTGGACATTTCTGCACTGATATATGTCTTAAAATATAAAAATGTATATATTAAATGAGAAAAATAAATGTAATAGTAATTCTTATGCTGAATACATTTAATTAATTATTCATAATAGTTTTGGCAAAGCCATTCGTCTCTGAGCATGCTAACCAATATTGCACATAATCATGTATGTTATTAGCTCATACAAATGCAAATAACTATATCACACTTAATATGAAATACGTATGCATAAAGAAAAATAAAATATACATTTATACATTTATATGTATTAAAATACATTTATATTTTAACTTTTATATTTTTTTGCAAAGATAAATCATTCTAATATACGATATTCTATAGCATACGCTATGGAACTGTGAAAAGGTTCAAATTTTACTTGTTAACTTAGAAAATTTCTTGAATTCACTGTTCATTCCATTTGAATTTAATAAGAAATCTTTTCTTTTTGGTACATATCGTCAGAATGGAATAAACAAAAAAGTGGATAATATGATCATCTTTATAATAAAACAATATATCTACAAATCAAGGTGCCTCAAAAACGAACTCTGCATTATTGCCCTGAAAAATACACTAAAAGATACATATACAACTCAAAAATACATTGCTAAGTAAGAGAGAAAGCTATTCAAACCACTTTCAAAGAGAATGGCCCAAATGGCAAAACTTTTTTTGAAACACCCAAACTTGAAATTACGACTGATTTACCATAATAAACGTATCAATTTATAAATATAATTGTTATGTTGAGTAAATGTAAATATTGATTACGCTCACAATGACAGCTAGCTTAGAATTTCAAAATGTAATACACATTTTCAACAATCCTACCTTTCCTTTCTGATAATTGTATTGATGTTTGTATGATAATGAATGAGTGTGTGTGTGTCTTTATATATTTGTTTGTGTTATGTCATGTTATGTATATATATTGTAACTGTATTGTATACTAATGTAAAAAAAAAGAAAAAAAAAAAAAGAAAAAAAAAACTAAATTTATTTCAAACAATATTATTTAATCACGTCTATAAATGATCCGAGTATTGTTTTAAAATACAGCTTTCTAATGGTGTCATAAAATGAAAATTGAAATAGGAAAGGTCAGTCCTTTATTGTCGGGACCGTTTGAGAGGTCGTCTATAAAAAGTAGATAATGATCCTACCGTTGTCGATTAAATGAAACTCGATATGGATCAGTAAGCTAAGATACGCCATCGATTTTCTGTCAGGACACCTCACCAGGCATGAACGTGTGGACGTTATCGATCGCTTCCGTCCAACCTACCTCTACCATGTCGTTGAACCTGTAAAGCAGTTAATGAAATAATTATAGAACCCGACAGGTAGGTTCTCCCTCATTATAGGATTTCCCGTCAGAAAGCTGTCTAGTAATGATACAGGGGGTCAACTGAAGTACATTCTTTCGATATTCTTCCTCATTCTATAAAAATGCACGTACTGATATGTTTGCTTAACTCTATTTCATGATTGATATTCTAGAATGTTTAAATATTCTCACACTACTATTTTTCTTTCGTTTTTTTGCATATTACTATAAGAGAAAAATATCAAATTAGATTGAGAGTAGTTTCTTCTTCTTTTTAATGTGCAGTGCTCCTACTGGGACATTTTTGCACAGGATTGAAAATATTTACGGCTACACTGAAATATCCTTTACTTTTCACTTTTATTAAGTATGACATACCTTTTTAAAACATTGATCAATAGAATGTTCACGCTTAATAAGTACAGTTTTGATTCAATTCTGGCAAAGTTAACATAGACTTATAATTAAAGAATACATCATCTGTTGCAGTGAAATGTTGTAAACTTGCAATTTTATAAAGGGTTTCCATATGCCTTTCACTTTAGCTGTGTTCTATTTTTATGTGTTGAATCAGTTCAAGACATATATATGTTATCATTAGTTTTATCTTAAGTTCCACAAATCGGCCCCAAAAAGACGAAATATCAGAATCATGCAGAAACATGTTTACGTTTTTGTCTTTCTGCATACACGACCTAAACTTGAAATAATGTCGTCTTACTTCGGTTTTTCAGTTAACTGTTCACGCTTATTCAGATCTTCCCCTCCACTTTGCTTAAAATTTATTGTATGTTGTATAATATCAAAAATGAACATGACAGATAAAGTAAAAATGAAAAGCAATGTGAATATGCTAGATAACGGGCTATCAAGGTGAAGCAGTAAAGCATCGGTGGTCGGACTATCCATAGAATACCATAGGAATTCCTACATTGAATATGTAGAAAACAGATCTACAGAAAGCAGCTGTATTGCTTTACCTAAAGCATGATTATTTCAAACAGGTACATACTACCCACTGCAGACATATAGAAATATTATTATTCACCGGTAAAACGTTCCAACAATTCTCTTCATTATAACAAATCAAACTTTATAAGAAGTTTAATTCTCATATCACTTGCACATCCATTGTAGTCTAACTTTGTGCAGAAATAATTTAGGTCGCGCGCTATCGGCTGACGTTTGTCTCAATTCAAAAGATGCATCGACAAGTATGTTGTAGATATATATATTTTGGTTTATCATGCTCTGTAATATTCAGAAATTGTCGCATCATGTTATATATGTTGTACATTATTATGTGACTTTCTAAACACTGTATACATTAATTATATTGAATATATAGTGTATCATCAAATGTGTGGCATGATGCTATATACTATTTTATACATAAATGACGTCACTTTATGTTTTATATGTTTTAATCAATTTCAAATTATCTTGTTATTACCATTGTGTTTAAAATAAAACAAAAACAATAACGTACTGATCTGTTTAACAAAAAATTGTATTTCGTTAACAAAATCAGTTTAACAAATAGAAACATTTACCAACAAAAACAATTGATTTTTATTTACTTTAATGACTCTTCAACTCTTTTAACAAATCCTCTCATTATTCAAATAATTTGAAATCCTTTCATTTCTAATATTTTAATTTAAGTTGATGAAAATAGCAAACGTTTTAAGAAGAAATTAAGTGACAAAAACAACCGTCCCTGATTTAATTAAGTAGTTTTATATCGACCAGAAACAATCCCTAATTTAGAATAATAACTGATTACACGGGTATGGATGTGTTCCGGTAATTTGTTAGAATAATAACTGATTACACGGGTATGGATGTGTTCCGATAATTTGGTTTGCATGTGTCAAAAATTCCAAAAAATCCTTGTTAACTTACTATTGTTAAACAGATCTATTGTTTAGCATTCTATCATTTGTCAGGGTAAATGATGTGTTGAAGTAACAGACAATTCAGTTTCATGAGGGCTTCAAGATGATGATTTTCTTTGAAAGTGTTCACCTGTCAATATTGCTATAAATATAAGAAATTATTATGATGGTTACGTAATGGTATAGATAAATTGTTTGTAGATTTTTACAGAATAAGAAATAATCATGTACACTTTTTATCCACATAAATTCAATACTGACTCAGTCCTTATCGACAATTGCGTACTTTATTAGATTGAAATATACTATATTAGATGAAAAATAAAATGATTGTAGAAACATCAAATGGAAAATTTCTCTATGAAGATACTGTATGATAATTTATTATGATTTTCATCTGAAAACAGAATTACGTTTTGAAAACTAAAGCACTTTTTTGGTTATCATTCTGTTTATAATTTGAGTTGCTGAAAATTGAAAATCAACATCATATTAAAAAAGATAAACACACGAGGCCTGCCTGGATTAAAATACACAGTGCCAGAAAAGGGTTTATATATTTTTAATGCCACTGAAACTATAGTTGTAATACAAAAAATCTTACTTAGATTCGATTTCAAACCTAATTTTTAATTTTTAGGCATATGAAACAATATCCGCAGAAAAGTCTGAAGTGGTAAATCCTCCACTTGTAGATATCAGACTTGATGGTTTGATTTATCATCCAGACCCAAGCTAATTGTTTGGATGGACTAGGTTCAAGTATTAGACATTACACGCCTATCATTCGATCAGATAAGGTGATAGCTTTTTTGATTTTCTTAACTTCAAATGATTGATATATATTCCAGGTATTGGAGTATTTTTCGTCTTATTGTCAATTTCAGTTGCAATTTTCTCATCAGCCCCCGGTTAAGCGTACTTAAAGGTCGTTATAGTGTCAGCAAATAGCCTTGACATTTTTTACTTGATACACATAACAAACCCCAAATGTTCAATATAGTTTTACTATTTAGTTTTGTTTTACTTTTGCAATAAGCGATGATGAAACATAGGATAGTAAGCAAGGGTGGAACATGACATAATTCTCTATCTTATCTGTTAAAAAAGCATGAAATGCTTCAAAAAAGCAAAATATACATATAAGTATTACAAGAGCTATAGTTTACATATTTTGCATCAAATAAATTTCGCAAAACAATCAAAGTTATTCTATTCATGCAACGTTTTCATTTAAAGTTAAAAATGCATTTGAATCTTTATCTTAAAAAAAATTCTCGTATGAAAGACGGCTCAAAAGTTTAATTTGAACCAATTCTACAGTCGGTATGTAAAATGATGAGTTTTTCAATACTTATACAGTCGAATGCAGTTTGAAAAAGAGGGTGCTGGCTGGACGTTCTTCAAATGTGTTCTTCTTGATGAACCGAACAAGCTTAGTTTTGCTATGTTAAAAATGTATTCTTTTTTTCAAACGACAATGACGTGTTAGTATAATTCACATATCATTTGTATTAGTGAAATAATCGAGGTCTGTTACAGTCCATATTGGGAACAGATAAAAATGTGCTCACTATCTCTTAGTGCTGATAACGAAAGTTCAAAGGAAAATATATAGCATGTTTTGTTAACAAATTTCGTATTAGTTTTCTCATGAATCAGATGTCAAAAAGATAAAATGAAGAAATTACAGATCAAAGACGTCATTGAAACTTTGTCCATGTTGATTTATGATTCAATAAATATTTAAAATCTTGATGATTGTAACGGGTGAGGAGTAATTATGGTATGACAACCTATGCATTCTATATGCTTGAAGATAAAACTTAATGTGTGCTTAGAATGACGTCATAAACCAATTAGATATATCATGTTGCTTTGTTTGATCTACAAATGCAAGTATGATTTCAACACGAAACTCGTTGCTTAGACGAAACACAGCTTTTGAAACAGTGTACTATGATATCCTATCCTATCATTTGATACTTACAGTGTCATATATCTTAGTGAAAAGTTAGCAAACTTAATTTACTTTCCATCTACACTTCTACAAACAGAATACAACGAGTATGTTGTAAAGTTATGGTATATTTTGTCGATAGTAAAGATATTTGTATGACGGACATGCATTCATGAATGAATGTAATTAAATCATTTATATATATTATTGTTTATGTATATAAAATCATTTATATATATTATTGTTTATGAATCTAAAACCAATGACGCTTTTTCACACATTATCGAGACTGAACAGAATGTATTTTTAAAATGAAACGTATTCTTCGTATATCGCCGATAACATTGATAATACCATGGTGTCAATATGTTTAATCAATAGATGGCCGACAACACAAAACATTTGTTTCTCACTTTTGATCTAAGTGTACTTAATCTGTCGAAACAGTAATTCAAATAAGTAAAACAATTATAAATCTGTACCTCTTGTGACATCAACTAACCTTACCTGTACCGCATGTGACATCCAACATAACCTTACCTGTACCACATGTGACATCCAACATAATATTACCTGTACCGCATGTGACATCCAACATGACCTGACCTGTACCGCATGTGACATCCAACATAACCTCACCTGTACCTAATGTGACATCCAACATAACCTCACCTGTACCACATGTGACATCCAACATAACCTCACCTGTACTACATGTGACATCCAACATAACCTTACCTGTACCACATGTGACATCCAACATAATATTACCTGTACCGCATGTGACATCCAACATGACCTGACCTGTACCGCATGTGATATCCAACATAACCTTACCTGTACCGCATGTGACCTCCAACATAACCTTACCTGTACCTAATGTGACATCCAACATAACCTTACCTGTACCTAATGTGACCTCCAACATAACCTTACCTGTACCTAATGTGACATCCAACATAACCTTACCTGTACCTAATGTGACATCCAACATAACCTTACCTGTACCACATGTGACATCCAACATAACCTCACCTGTACCTAATGTGACATCCAACATAACCTCACCTGTACCACATGTGACATCCAACATAACCTGACCTTTTCGCATGTGACATCCAACATAACCTGACATGTACCACATGTGACATCCAACATAACCTGACCTTTTCGCATGTGACATCCAACATAACCTGACATGTACCACATGTGACATCCAACATAACCTGACCTTTTCGCATGTGACATCCAACATAACCTGACATGTACCACATGTGACATCCAACATAACCTGACCTTTTCGCATGTGACATCCAACATAACCTGACATGTACCACATGTGACATCCAACATAACCTGACCTTTTCGCATGTAACATCCAACATAACCTCACCTGTACCACATGTGACATCCAACATAATCTCACCTGTACTACATGTGACATCCAACATAACCGTACCTGTACCACATGTGACATCCAACATAACCTGACCTTACCGCATGTGACATCCAACATAACCTCACCTGTACCTAATGTGACATCCAACATAACCTTACCTGTATCTAATGTGACATCCAACATAGCCTTACCTGTACCACATGTGACATCCAACATACCCTGACCTTACCGCATGTGACATCCAACATAACCTCGCCTGTACCACATGTGACATCCAACATAACCTTACCTGTATCTAATGTGACATCCAACATAGCCTTACCTGTACCACATGTGACATCCATCATAACCTCACCTGTATCGCATGTGACATCCAACATAACCTTACCTGTACCTAATGTGACCTCCAACATAACCTGACCTGTACCTAATGTGACATCTAACATAACCTTACCTGTACCACATGTGACCTCCAACATAACCTCACCTGAATCGCATGTGACATCCAACATAACCTTACCTGTACCACATGTGACATCCAACATAACCTTACCTGTATCACATGTGACATCCAACATAACTTTACCTGTACCTAATGTGACATCCAACATAACCTGACATGAACCTCATGTGACCTCCAACATAACCTCACCTGTACCACATGTGACATCCAACATAACCTTACCTGTATCGCATGTGACATCCAACATAACCTTACCTGTACCACATGTGACATCCAACATAACCTTACCTGTACCTAATGTGACATCCAACATAACCTTACCTGTACCACATGTGACATCCAACATAACCTTACCTGTACCGCATGTGACATCCAACATAACCTTACCTGTACCACATGTGACATCCAACATAACCTTACCTGTACC
>NW_018408396.1:330487-380307 GCF_002113885.1 Mizuhopecten yessoensis | reverse complement strand
TTGGTTTATTTGGTGTCGGAGATGCGGTTGCTTGCCTTGGTTTATTTGGTGTCGGAGATGCGGTTGCTTGCCTTGGTTTATTTGGTGTCGGAGATGCGGTTGCTTGCCTTGGTTTATTGGGTAACGGAGACGCGGTTGCTTGCCTTGGTTTATTGGGTGTCGGAAATGCGGTTGCTTGCCTTGGTTTATTTGGTGTCGGAAATGCGGTTGCTTGCCTTGGTTTATTTGGTTTGGTGCCGGAGACGCGGTTGCTTGCCTTGGTTTATTTGGTAGCTCCTTGTTTCGGTTGTGATATTTCTCCACCTGTCTGATGTTATAAGTAGCTTGTCATACACCGTCTATGAAATCATACTCACGACCAGTGATTGTCTTTCAGCTTGTCGAAATCCATTTCAGAAACATTCTTTGAACCTCTGTCAACCTCTGTCAACCTTTTAAACCTTTGTCAACCTCTTTAAACCTCTGTCAACCTCTGTCAACCACGTTAAACCACTGTCAACCTCTTTAAACCTCTGTCAACCTCTATCAACCTCTGTCAACATCTTTAAACCTCTGTCAACCTCTTTAAACATTTGTTAACCTCTGTCAACCTCTTTAAACCTCTGTCAATCTCTATCAACCTCTGTCAGTCTGTCAACCTATGTCAACCTCTCTCAACATCTTTAAAACTCTGTCACTCTGTCAACCTCTGTCAACCTCTGTCAACCTGTGTCACTCTGTCAATCTGTGTCAATCTGTCAGCCTCTGTCAACCTCTGTCAACCTGTCAACCTCTTTAAACCTCTGTCAACCTCTGTCAACCTCTTTAAACCTCTGTCAACCTCTGTCAACCTCTTTAAACCACTGTCAACCTCTTTAAACCTTTGACAACCTCTGTCCACCTCTGTCAACCTCTGTCAACCTCTTTACACCTCTGTCAACCTCTATTAACCTCTGTCAATATCTTTAAACCTCTGTCAACCTCTTTAAACACTTGTTAATCTCTGTCAACCTCTTTAAACCTCTGTCAATCTCTGTCAACCTCTGTCACTCTGTCAACCTATGTCAACCTCTCTCAACATCTTTAAACCTCTGTCAACCTCTGTCACTCTGTTACTCTGTCAACCTCTGTCAACCTCTGTCAACCTGTGTCACTCTGTCAACCTCTGTCAACCTCTGTCAACCTCTTTAAATCTCTGTCAACCTCTGTCACTCTGTCAACCACTGTCAACCTCTGTCACTCTGTCAACCTCTGTCAACCTCTTTAAACCTCTGTCAACCTCTGTCAATCTCTTTAAATCTCTGTCAACCTCTGTCACTCTGTCAACTACTGTCAACCTCTGTTAACCTCTGTCACTCTGTCAACCTCTGTCAACCTCTGTCACTCTGTCAACCTCTGTCACTCTGTCAACCTTTTTAAACCTCTGTCAACCTCTGTCAACCCCTGTCAACCTCTTTAAAACTCTGTCAACCTCTGTCACTCTTTCAACCTCTGTCAACCTCTTTAATCCTGTCAACCTCTTTAAACCTCTGTCAACCTCTGACTTATTAGGTTGTATGCTTACTTACCTTCTTCACAAAATGGTCTAAAACGCCAAGACCATGCATTTACTCTTCTCTTTTTTCTTTCTTTCTGACTCGCAACGTAGAGATCGCGCCATGAGTGTTTTCATTTACCTCTAAAATGCAATACACTGTCATCAGGTCCGATGTTTAACCCCGGATCCGTAAAGCATGGCAAAGCGTGCCGCAATATATTGGAGTAAATTCGCATATTATGGTGTCCTCTACGTAAGATTGTTCAAGTAAACAACCAACCTCCTACCTTTATATGTTAAAGCTTGCTTCCTTTTGTCATCACATCTTCATAAAAACAATGTGAAATGCTGGGGTTTGAATAACAAGAAGTGTTTCCCTTCCGTTTCATACTGCTACCTTTGTAAATTATTCCATCCAACCTTTATGTCACGTGCAGTGTCCGTCTTGTGTTTAACCCCTCATGCCTTTTAATGATGCAACATAACGTCTAACTTTCTCCTCTGGAAAACCAGCCATTTTAAAAATGTATACAATTTCATAATAGATCTTTACCTACAACATAATCAACAGGGACGACTTACAAAGCTGCACGATTAGCGAGGATATTTTGACTTTTCCATCATGGACTTTTCCTTTTCCTACCTCAAGGAATTTACAGGTCGAAGTTGATTCGATAGTAATAAAAATTGCTACAAATAACGTGACTTCCGAGGTAGATGTTGACTGCCGTTACAACACCGGGTTGCAAGGAAGCAGGTTAAGAAGACTATGGACAAGTGTAATGGTCAACATCGTGCTATCATAGGGAATTATGCTATTTCTTCGTGTGATATAAAGGTCGATGTTTTTTGTTATTCTCGTTAGTGTAAATATTGTTGTAACTACCGAAGTTCTCCATGTGAGGATTTGACCTTGATTTACATATACGGAACACTTGGTCATATTGAATTGACACCTTGTCAAGGATCTCCGTGTAAACATTTCTTTTATTCATAATTGACCCCTAATTTATCGATTTTTAGATCGAATTAAAGTTTTATTGAATCCTTTAGTATTATCTTGCAGGGTTTTTTCTGAACACGAATAAACACAACGTTCAGTAATAATTTATCTAATCAACAATATCGTTAGTAATTAAAGAAGGTAGACAAATAGCAATGAAACCTAAAATACGGCGCACAAAACATAAACCGGGTACAGCTTTAACTTTTATACTAGGTCATTTTGCTATGACCTATTACGATAAACTTTCTAGTAATACTAACAAAGACCCGCGTTCGAATCCCGGTCTGGCCTGGTATCTCTTATAATATTTAAAAAAAAAAATTGTGACTGTATCTTTTTTTCTTTTCTAAACCGCCTTTCATTTTGATTTATTTAAGTATAGTCCAAGTATATCGGTAAGTATTTTATAACGTCAACATGGATTATTCAAAGTAAGATTGTTGCAAGAACTTTTCGTTGTGTATAGTCTTACATCCCGTCTTATTTCAATTTCTTTAAAAATAAAAAAAGTAGTATTGAGACATCTGTCAAGGTCTGTTTCGACAGCTTTTACTGTAAAAGTCCATATCGTTTTGTGTCTACCTCATTTTTTGTTATCTGATGTAAGTATTATTATTTGCAGAAAAGAATCACGTTTACTATTTTTCAGGAAATTGTATTTTTAAATCTAATTTTCGATCTAATTTTGATTTTTAATATATGCAAGGGTGGAATTTACATATTAACACAACAAAAAATGTCCATCCACTTACCAATAAAGAACAGAATTTAAGAACAATAAGACTTTAACTTCTACATGGCGTTGTAGTTTTTGATATTGCACTAATTACATAAATGACGTCAAATGTCACTAGCATTGCATCAGATCTAAACGACCTATTTGTTTCAAGGGTCACTACCTTAATGAGCAATATATTTCTTGCTATTCTGTTCCTCATTTTGCACTCTTTTTTTTTACTTTCCCCTTAATAAATCTACATTTGTCTTCACTCCCTTCCTATTAATTCCCTTTTCACTTTATTTCGATACAGAATCATTCATCCAGTTATATTTTTTACTAGATATTACGTTTGTTTTTAGTTTAAAATCAAAAATTCTTATTGTATTTTATTTGTTTTATTTGAACTGTAGTAAGCCACATGTGTCGACACAAACACACCCACACGCAAATTTTAAATAATATTGTGTTTGAAAACACAACAAAGTTAAATAGAAAATAAGGATCATAAAACGTCGAAGTCATTACCGCAAGAGGAAAAAATCCTATGTATACATTCACAAGCATTTCTCGTACCAAAGGACACATTACCACAAGTAATTAAAACTAGTTTGATGTTTGAAAAATTACAGTATAGCATGTTTCTCCACAGTAGAGGTTACACATAGTTCAATTTAGAACACAGTTTGAATGTCGTTAGTAAGTCGACACCTTGTAATGATATTTAAACGGCTATGATACCTTGTATTATGTATGTAGCCCAATGTTAAAGGATATTATAAAATGGACGCTAAGTCTAATTATATCATATGTTTATTATCAACGGGTATCTCATTACATTCCATGTCTACGAGGTGGTTTACAGTAGCGATGAAAAGTATTGTGTATAAAAGTTACCTGATATACGGTATATATTACCTCGTGTACAATTTCTTTTAACATCAATCATCATAGCCCTACGTTTCAGACTATGATTTATCTCTGTTAGTTGTACTGGATGGACATTACTGTATACATCCTATACAACGTAGATCACTGCCTTGCATTCAAATGTCCAAAGGTTGTCCAGTGTGGTTAGGATATGGGATCAGTATAATTTAACAGATGATAGTTTTATTATTCATATGACATAAACGGTATAGGATTATACAATAACATACAAATGGAGTACATCATGGTATGACGAGGCAAAGCTTCAATTACATACACAAATATGTAGAGCTACAGACAGGGCAATTTGTCTTAAAGGAGTTCAGGATTTATTAACATATCTGCTTAACCCATTCACCCCTGAAGACACATTTGAACTCTTCCAAATCAAAGGATGGAATAGTTCATTATGAAATTTCAGGTGTGAATGAGTTAAATGAAGACGCGTTACTAGTATTTCAGCATACTTTGATTTAATACACATGCCTATTCAGTGTCAATCCCCAGCAATACATAAAGTCTAATATAAAAAGCGTCTATAAAACCCGTCCGTAGGACAATGCATGAATTCGTTCTTTATACAACAATTTTCATCATAGTGTAATCTGCTTTTAATCAGAATCATTACTATTGTAGATGTAAGGAGAAAGCAGGCAGGTACAAATGTTTGTCATTTCAAAAACGAGTTTGAAACAAAACTTGCATCAGGAGTTGTGAGCTAAGATGGAAAAACATCATTTATATTCATACAAAACGGTAACATTTCTTATATCATCATCTATGGCCGTACCTGGCGATGCGATTTCACCTCAACTTTGATAAAATGTTTTTGAAGGGGATACAACTCAGACATATTGCGGATATATGCCTGTTTGCTGGTACGTTTAATTATTGGTGCCAACTATATTTTTTACATAAAAACAAAACAACAATTCTGTTATACCATTTTCCATACAGAAATCTGATATTTATCGGTTTTCTTGACATGGTGTTTAGCTACGTCATATTACAAATGGTTTAACGAAGGAAATAACGCTTTTCCGTCGTTAATGGTGAAAAAAGAGGAAGTGGGAAGGTGGTGCAGTCAAAATCAATCTTGATTACAGAACAAGCATGTTTCAAATATTTTTGATATGTTAAAACCGATATATACATGAATAAATCTATACGAAACTATTCTAAAACACAGTAAATATCCAACATACAGTTTGAGTACATGTGAAGATTTGCTCGTTTTCATCTTTAGAAATTTCTTTAATCACAAAAGAACTATAACCCCTAGAAGAGATGGCGCTGGTTAATTTTGGTTAAGCGTGTTTCTCTGAAATATAAATTTGTTTAACTTGATAAACCACATACACAGAAACACTATCAATTTGATTGTTGGAGTAAAGATAATGTTTTAAGCGCTGTATCCCATCCTAGTCTGACATTTTATCTTCAAATTGTTGAAGTTGGTCAGTACCATTTAGAAGTAGAAGTAGTCTAGCGTGGTGAATCTGAATAAAATGGTTTTCTGAAAAGTAAAGCAGTAACACAGGGTGCTCCATTAGGAGGAGCATACGAGATTTGTTTTCAGTTTAAGTTAAAGAGTGGTCAATTGAAAAAATAAGATGGGAGTGAATTCCAGGTTTTTATGATTGATGGTAGATAAAAGTTTTGGTAAAGGTTAGTACGACGAAAGTTGTTCAAATTTCATAATTATGCATATCAATGTTTCTGCTTGAGAGGATATTTTATATATATTGTGAGTCTAAGCCATGCACTTTGTCGTAGAGTTTCATAGCTTTGTGAATTTGCTTATTATAAGCTATAGAAATCAGTCATGTGTAATTTGCTATACTATACTTATGCTATAAATAAACGCTGAATCTCTTTGTATCCTTGGTCAAATATTGGAGAGTTTGACATCAAAGCATAGTATTAGATGGAGCGATTAAGAAAACTGATAATGATTGTAAAATAATTGTCGCAAAGATACGTGTTTAATTATTTCCAGCAAATATGTAACGAAATCATCCCATTATAAAAAATAAAATAAAAATACTTTGAATAATACAAGTGTGTTTATTTTAGAGAAATATAAAATTAAAAATCAAGGTCGTGCGCTAAACGATGATAAATCACGGAATACATCTTCAAAGGGAATAAAAGATCTCCCTATCACGAAATCTTTATAGCGAATTGTCATATTTAAAGAATTTTTATCGGTTTTGTATATATCGAGAGACTAATTAAATGATAATTGATATGTGTTTCTCGTTTTCACTGATTACATAAGGGAACGCGGATAACATCAAAACGATATCTGGTTTGCAGAGGTCGCTCATAAACTGTTAAATAATACCTACTGCTGTTGCCGGGGTCGCTCAGGAATTGATCAAAATGAAGTTCAAACAGTCTTTGATTTCCATTTTTAAAGTGAATTGAGTTTTTTAACTTACCTGAGGAATACAATGGTAATGATTGTTACTCGTTCATACCTGAATGCAATACAGCTGATGGGTAGGCGTGTGGTTATAGATATGCTGTAGGAACAGAGATATAAACTAAACGTCATCAGGGATCCTGTCATTGTAGATAATCTGTATATCTGTGGAACTTTTTGGTATTTAATAACAGTAACATGTAAAATGTATTATCCAATTAATTATCCTTATTAATTTCTCATTTTGTGGTGTATTAGTTAACGCTCGTGTGGTGCTGATAATCTTATATTTTCTGTTTATGAGTGACACGCTAGTTTCACAGCCTCTCACAGAAAGGAGCTTCTCAATTTACGAAAACTATTTGTCATAGTTTACAATAAATGAAACATTTATAAAATGTCGATTTTCCAAAAGTATTCTTTCATTAAACGATCAAATCAAAATAAATCATTTCATACTCTTTTACTGTGATGAAGTCTGTTTCCGTAAAGGAATTTTATGGAGAATATTATTGGTTTCCTCTCAAATAAAAATTCTATATAAAAGTCGGGTAAATATTTTTTAACAAATTCGAGTGCGTAGCATGGGGCTTAACGCTGACCAAGAATATTCCGTTTATTACGTTTTTTTTAAGTCATCGGGTACCGTTAACAGATGATAAACGTTATTTTATAGGTTAAAATGAAATTAACCTTATATTACAGTTTTACAAGTCTAATATATTTTTACAGTGAAAAGAAATTAGATATTTATTTTATTTTAAATATCATTTTTTGTTATTTTTACAATAAACCGCCAAACCAGCAAACAGCGTTAAGGTTGAAATAAATTACAAATAATGCCTAGTGTCATTCGTGACGCCACGGTAGCCCGGAATCTTTTCCAATAGTGACGACGCACAACAGCGTTTCTTATCCCAACATCTTGTTGGCAGGAGATGGAATATATCCTCTTGGAAGCCAATGTCTTAATAATTTTCATATATTTCAACTCTTGGGATGAATAATTTCTGATTTCTGACAAAATACATAAATCAGCTAACTATTCTCCCCTACTTAATCAATTATACCTACATATTTGTGTATGTAATTGAAGCTTTGCCTCGTCATACCATGATGTACTCCATTTGTATGCTATTGTATAATCCTATACCGTTTATGTATCAGGAATCAAAGAATATAGTATTCTTTATATTTCGGAGGAGAAGTTTTATTATTTGACAACATCTCTAGGTCAAAGGATAGCAAAATCAACAACATAAGATTATATACTGGTACTTTTATGTATGACGTTATGGCACATACATATACATTTGTTTCGCTGCATAATATATAATATCCGATAAGGTTTATTTTCGTTTTGAAGAACAATTTAAGCAATCTCTTCTCTCCATGTTCTGAGAAAACACAGAGGGGAAAAAACTCCGGACGATAAATTCAAGATAGCTCTGATAAGTCGAAGGACATGTCAAGAACGCGGTGCTTAATTTCACGTATAGATATCTGTTATAGTGTTCAATGCTTTCAAAAAAGACATATCATAACTTTTGTGATAGAGAACCCTTCTCAATTCTAAATAAGATATGTCAAGTCTTGCCCCTTGCTCCGGTCGCTGCACGGAATCCGGCACGTAGGGTTACCCCGAAGGGACGTGTGCAAAGGTGGGATGGCTCCACTAGTCCTGAAAACTGCGATAGCCAGACGGATAGTGTTGGCCTAAGGCTATCACATCGGATGCAGTTATACTTCTCTTCGTCAAGTTAACAAGTTTTGATTGTCTCGGGGAAGAGAATGAATGTCTGATCCTATAGTAGTTATCCCGTTGACCAGAGCACTTTGATCTTTGGCGTCAATTACGTCGCAGTGCAAAGTATTCAATAAAAGCGTCTCTCACTGCGGTCTCATTCAATACCTGGGTTTTCGATAGCAAGCGCAAAAACGTAGTGTTGTCAAAATCAATTTGTTACAAGGAAAGGGAAAGTTTGATAGGTGGTAGGTAGTCTGAGGACAAATCTTAATATCAATGTAATTGGACGGTGCCGCATCGGGGTGGGTAGTACGTTCCTTCTGATAATCAGCATTGCCTTTGGTCGACCAGGCGTGACCACAGATAGCGCTGCTTCGTGGAGTAAGTGTTAAGACATGAGGTGGCCACCAACGGTATGGTGCTCCTAAGTAGAAGATCATAAGAAGATACGTTTAATCAAGTAACGATAGCGACTATGTATCGAGTACTCTCTAATTATCTTAGCCGTCTCCCTCGCTAGCTCTAGGTTGCACAGAGGTATAAAGCTTTACGGGGTCTGTATTTGTACCCAATGTAAATCACAACGATAGCGCAGTATCTTTTGCAATATGTGGTTATCACCATGCATCGTTTAATTGTGTTACGATGAGAAATTTTCCAAAAAAAGTATAAAGGAAGTTGATAGCGACGACTTCGAAACGTTATAATTAATTTCATCTCTGTATCTTATGAGAATATGCCTGACTGGTAACAAGACGGCACTATAAACATGTTGGTATCAGTTAATTAATGACGGCATGTGTTCGAAGAACAAAGAAAAGAACAGTATTATATTTAATGTACGTTTTAATATAGAACGGTGATTAGTTTGGACAAGTGATAACATATTCACAAAGGCGAAAATTTAAAGAAACTATTTAACCATTCCTTGATATAAGATAATTTAAAATATAAATCTTATCATCAATGCATACATGTGAGGTTATCTTTGTTATATCAATTTTCTATCGACAAGATTGTTTGTGTGCGAAATAAGTTCGTCAGTCACAGGAGAGATACCATTCGTTTTAGGATTCATTATATATTGTCTGGCGCTCCTGTTTCAGACGATTTATTAATAAATCGAATTTGCATCGTGATTTGCCCTTGCTTGCTGACACCAATAGCACCAATTGTTTTCCAAATTTCATTTCACTTTGTCAGTCATAATATAAATAACACAGTCATCAAGGAATAAATCAAGTGACACATTTTTGAGGCGTTTTCAACAACTGTTTAAACTATGTCTTGTTTCATGTCAATATAACTTCTTAAGTGTTATGGAATTAACCATTAAAATATGATCATATCTCAACTACCAAAAGTTAGGTCATCATAACAAAGTGAGTGGTTCATAATATCTTATCGGATATTGCTGATTACACAAGAACAACAAGCAAGGAGACAGCAAAACAAAAGAATAAGCAACATAAACCCACATATGTTGCCACAAATTAAGATAAGATGAATATCCACTCTTTATAAATATTAGATACCTTGGTAAGGTAAGGATTTTTTTGTTATCCCCATCCTTAATAATTCCTCAAAAAGACGGTCTATGCAACTTGACGATTCCATTTAAATCACATTTATTTCAAAATTTGATTAACAAGCATTAATATAAAATTATCCCATGTAGACAAAATACCCGAATATCAATTTTGTTTCCTTAAAAAATGTTTCAAATTTTGAATGAATAACTCGTTAGTATGTTTTCAAAACTTACTTAATGTTGATGAATAGCAATTAAAAGTCAACAATCTCACAAATTGACCAAAAGCGTGTATTATTTCAAAACCACAAATAATATTAAAAAAATGTGATACCCAATGTCAATGTAAATGTGATAAATCACGTGTTTAACACGAGTTATGACATCTGAATATTTTTTTATGTATAACACCAGATCACGGTGAAAATTGTAAATTACCGTTCAAGGAGTGGAACTATCTTCAGTGTCATGGATATCAACCACAATATCATAGTCAAGCTAACAATAAAAATGGGTCTTATACTTTCAATCTATAGCTGGGGGATCAGCTGTGATATAAGTCGTCATATATATATATATTGGGGGACGTGGGGGGGGGGGGGGGGGGGGGGAGGAATTGTGTTTTATTTGATGCATTTTCCATCCATCATCCAGATAAAACGTTTTGTACGTTTCCTGTTTAGAATATACATTTCGGCCCACATGATCTTACTAACATATTATGAAAGCATTGATCATCACAAATATGTAATAAAAATAGAAATGGACCGGACTTGTGCCAGTGTACAATTCAAGTCTACGGCTAAGTACATGTAACAGTTTGGTATATCTGAGGGGGTTTTGGTACAGAAAGATATATATCTGACATGGTACAGCTGTAATAAAAATGCCTACCAATGGACGAAATAAAAAAAAGTCACGAATATATGAACAATGCAGAATTGAAGTAACAGGATAAATGGACTGTCATAGTATTGTAGACGAAGCCTTCGCGTGATCTCCCAAGCTCCGTATTTTATTGTCGTATTTAAGTTATGAAGTTCAGATTTGTCTTGAGTATTTAATTATATACATATATTACGAAAGACATGTAAGGGGGAAAAAAGTTAAAATCGATTCACAAATACTTTTTCTTCAACGATATTATCTTGAAGGATAAAAATACTGCAGCTTCAACACAAGGACTATAACCGAGCTTACATCAAGAATACTTCAAAAAACAAAAGTCGTCTCAAAACCCCACCAAAAGGACCACATTAACTGTTAGATGCACAATAGATTCGTTGATCATATTAACTTAAAAAAAATCGTTTTTAATTGTTCTTACATGTAATGAAATATCAAATAATATTGTTTTTATGCACTTTTTTCTGAAATTTCAAGGCTCAGTTATTCCAAATGGAATATTTACTTAAATTTAACAAATGAATTGCAAATAATAAAACAATTAATAAATATCCACAGAATCAATATCGGCACTACAACTATAGGAAACAAGAAGACTGCAAAACAAAAAGATAGTCATCAAGAATCCCCAGTCCCCAGTCCCAGTCAAATGCATGAAAGAATTCGTTCATGTTGGATAATATGATGTCTTCAGGAATTCGGTCGGACAAAATGGTGTGAGAGACGATGAAAGTAATTAAAATTATGTCACACACTACAATGTTGTAGTGAGAATAATGTATTTATTTTTTGGTTAGATTGCATCAAAGTACAAATGTATATTAGATGTACAATAATCTCTAGAAATAAGAAATAAGGAAACGCCGATTTTAACATAATGCAGGAAGCCAAACATAGCAAATGTGTATTGCAACGTGGGGTCATTTCCTTCTTCGGAGACTCATCAGTGATGCAAAAGGTCGAAATGATTTAATCCTAGTCTTCAGTGTTCCGAAACATGTATAGAAATACCGCGAAGGGAAAAACGGCATATAAATCCCTTTTAATGTGGCAAATTCCCAATTTTTAACTATTATAGATACTGTTTTAATGGAAATTTCGTATAAACCATCCCAAAACAAATTTAGAGTTGAAAGTTTAAGAAAATCAAAAATAAAGATGTATTTATAGTAAACGAATATACTTCATTATAATAATCATAATTTAGCACGTTGATCGAAAAGGGCGTAATTATGAAACCGTTAAATGTGTATGTATTGTAAATAATGTAACTTTATAACAAAATTATAACCGATACTCGGAAATGAAAATGAACATTTGTGCATGCCTTGTTGTTAATTTTTAGTACCTTGGTTCTTGATTACTTGGATTGCCAAGGGGCTCCATGTCAATCCATCATTTTGTTCATATTTTTCTTAGATTTATCGGTTTAAGTTCGGATTAGTTTAGTTGACATTTCGGTATTTACTTGGTTTATTATATATATTATGTACATGGTAAAAAACACAGCTGACTGCATCTGTAGAAAATGGTAACAGGCAGAGTATGCCAGATATGCATTACACTGCATCAAACAGCTGTTTCCTCCTGCTTGGACTCACCGGTGCTGTTAGGGACCACAAAGTTCGAAATCCAAATAGGTCTAAACTAGTGAAGAAACAGAAGGTAAAACCCCTTTATGTAGAGAAATATAATCACACAGTCACATTATGAATCTTAAACAATCATATTGAATAAATGTTTTATTCAATTTTTATGTAATTGTTATAAAAGTATTCATGATTTTTTTATTTTTTTTTTAAATTTGTCAACAGTTTAAAGAACAAGAGGTCATTGCTCTCTGCTAATTAACTGAGTAAGTAGAAATGAAAAAAAATCGTTTACGTTTATTGTCCAGAAATCCTTCTAGATGTGAATTTAGGAACAACATAAGAACATATCAATGGCAATTCTAATCAACACTGAGATATAACCAGAAGGGAGACAACCAGCACTACGTGACAACAGCTCTGTCCTTGGAGGTAAACTAGTCATATGGGTGGCAGCCATTAAACAAACACTCTGTTGTTTATAAGGCTAAAGAATGTCATAACTGTTATGGAAACAAGTCACAAATTTCAAATATAAACCTGTCTGACGTTCTCGTCTGACATATCCCACTTATAGTCCCCGGTGTACATCACTGTTGATGTCATCACCGGTCTACGTGTCATAATGAATGTTACGTGCTATAGAAACAATTAACAATCCTTTACGTGGCTCCAGCGGCGTAATATCCTTCAATCCGCAATAAAATACATAAAACATTCCTACAAAACCACACGTATGAGCCTAACAAATGCACTAAAGCAGTACAACAAGGTTAAAAGCGATTAAAAGCCTCTATCAGACACATTTAGATGTACATTCTGCCATGACACTGGTAACACAATAGCTCCATGCTGATAGAAACATAGACATATATTAAGAAAACATTATATGATTTCCAAATAAAAACGAGATTGTTCAATATTAAATCCTTAGAACACTTAAGCAATCAGGTGGCGTAGAATGTCAGCTCTAACGCACCATGGAAGAATTATGAACTATAGACGTAATAGGGAGTAAGTTCTACAACCAGATATCGTCTGTCATATTCCGTCTCTATATCACCATACATGAGCGATCTGTTTCCATCTGTCGTCTGCTCGGAAAAATCAATAAAGGATAGAATACAGCGGGCTCTCATAATATTTGTTTAACGAACGTCTGATTGGTGTCAAGTTTCACCTGAAGTTGTTGCTAAGCAATTGATCATCAACACCATAATATAATCTGGATGAAGACAGTGTTGCTTTAAAGAAATGCAATTTGCTTCCTGACATTGAAACCTTTCAAGCTCTGTCGTAATGAATATTTCAATTACATATCGGGTTTCCTCACTAACAATGTTCGATCGATGATTAAATATTAAAAGTAAACCCGTAGTAGCAGACAATGGCCGTGTCAAATTACGTTTTGAACGACTGTTTAATTGTGCCCTATGTACATCATTTGGGAATCAGCAAGGGAGAGAAAATCAGTGAAGCTGTTATTCTAATAACTACATTGTACTACATTGTGTGTTTGGCGTTACAGTCGTCAATAACAGTGAAATATTCAATCATAAATGTCCTTTTCATGCCATCAAACGATCCTGTATTAGTTAACATCCCTCGTCGCTGTGCTAAAGGGTGTTGTGTAACAGCAATTAAAACATAAAAACAGGATCGACCATTATCACTTTAGTTTTAAATCAAGGTTTGACAAAAGCTATTTGCATTTTCAGTGTGTTATATATACTGTAATTTTTTCTAATACATAAATCTGCTTAATTGTGTTCATAGATTTATAAAACGACATTTTTTAACTATTTTAGTTGACTTGATAGGGAGATTGATCTGATGACAATTTCCATAAGACAGCACACTATAAGGTTTTAGCCTTGACCTTCTATAATGACAAAAAACAATGGTTTATCATTAGATATTGTATATGTTATAAGATGTAATTTGTTCTTTTTAAATGACAAATGCAGATGAATCTTCAGATTCAATATGTTCCCCAAAAAGTTGTTTTGTTTTAATATATTAATTCAAACAGTTTTTGAATTTTAAAACACTCTTATACATTACAGAATATTGATTTATCTGTTGAACTTACTGAACGTGTACTTAACATGTTCAGTGTGTTGTATCTAGTTAGCTTAGCATGAGGGAAGGGAGATAACCTATGCATGCTTTAGTGCAAGTTGTACCAGTGAAACAATTTCACAAATAGAAAATATGAATTGTATATTAAAATTATGATTTATACACCGGTTGCATGTTTAATTTACCATCCATGTCTAAATCACACAATTATTACAATAACAATATTATATATAAACCTTATCTATTTGTTTGCCTTTGTATAGTAATGTTTCAGTCTCAAGTAGCATCATCATACCAAACGTTTACTTGCAGAGAAGCATCTGCTTATGAGCTACATTTCCCTTAATCTCACAATGTCTATACAAACTCAGTAACCGAATACTATTGGTAATGATTAAGTCTACGAATTTATGGCCTATCTGTTTCAGGGGGCGACGTGATGTTTATGAGATCTGTATAGCCAGAAACGTGACATCTCAATAGTCACGGCAATGAATCACTGAAGACAAAGTGTGGATCACATAGACTTGTGTTCACGGGAATGGTCTACAGAATATCTAAAGGTTCATTCTCCATAAATCACTATACAGCTTTTTACTTCTGAATACATTTATGGCTGAAATGATTCTGGTCATATTTATTGTTTTATAAGGGAGTAGATGTTAATAGTGTGGGGGGAAACCGGAGTACCCGAAGAAATACCTAATTGGTCGGGCTGGTGACCTCATATCTTTACATATCTGATCTGGGAATCAAACTCCTGCTTTCTTGATTACCAACCCATATTTATTAATCTTTGACTTAATGATAATATTTATGCTAAATTTATCAATTGAATAATTTCTTATGTGTCTGAGATTTGTTACCATTAATTTGTTCACTCTCCCAAAGTTTGGTGACCTCCATTACTTTCATACTTACACTGTAGATATATCAACAGGTATCCCGTGTGGTGCAGGAACCGTCAGCCTTACGGTAAACCTGCCGTCCTTTACGTTTCTGTGGGAGTCATGATGCCCCTCATGTGTCTAGCTGTATCTCGGTTGCTTTGCTTCTTTTCAGGTAGAATTCAAGTTCAGATTTTCCCCTTGTGTGATGATGCTCTAAGGTTATTCTTTGTGTCGCCCCACCTTAGATTTTATCGTTTGAATATCAATTTGCCTAATGCCAAATCATATTTTGTATTCATTTTTTAAACCAGTTGTTCATGGAATTAAGTTCATCATGATATTTTCCTATGAGTGATGATTTTCAACCTAATGTTTACGTGAAAGTATTAATTATGATATCAGTGATTTGAATTACATCTTAATGCGTCATTGAGATAATGAATCTTGATACAATTTGGTACTAGTTAGAATAATTCATCTTACATTATAATTTCATTTTAATCACCGACACGTTTTTATAATTAGCGAAGTACATATTACAAGTTGTACACATGTCGACCTAAAATTAGAATGAGACAAATAATTCCTAGCCAGTAAGTTTTCATTTTTAATTAATTTAATTGTGGAAGTAACAATTGCAAATAATTATCCCTTGTTTAAATTGATATTGAAATATTCATTAAGGTTTTTAAACAAAAACCTTTTTGTTTTAAAGGAAAAATAAATATCATATGAACTTGCGATTCATTAAGCCTCATAATGAGGTTTTCTCTTCATATAACGGCAATGCTATCGATTATCTTGTAGATGCTTATCTTTACTCAATTTATAACAGAAATGTCGAGCTTTTGGTGACCTATATTAGCAATTTATACTTAAGAGGTGATATGAATATAAAATGAATTGTTTCTACCTGAATATGAATTTCAGATTAGAAACAAGGTTAATTAGTGATCATAAAAAATTCAACTTGATACTGATCGGATGTTGATTGATAAAAATCATGTGGCGTCAAAATGAATAATAGCTATTGTGTATGATTTTAAACATGTGATTTGTCTGTTACATAAAACAAACTATGACGTACGAATAATCTGTAATTAATGAACATGTACTTAGAAATCCTAGTTTTACTCCTCTGGACATTCAATGTATAGCACATTAGCTGACTAGGTATCATAAACCAAAGGTAAGGAAATGCTCTTTTAAATGTACCTGAGATACTGAAAAAGAGGCCTACTCAAACAAATGGGTGTGAGTTATGGATCATGTCTAGCCTCCAAGACATAAATCGTCATTTTTATTTTCATGTTTGATTGTCTGAGAGTAATTTAGCGTGACGTCTTGAAGTATTGCTATGGTTTTCTGTACCAATCGGATGTCCTTCCTGTGTGTTATTCCAAACCGGAAGTTAATCCAGAGCAGATCACCTGATATGGCGCCATTCTAAATATCGGACGTCTCACTCAGACAAATGTAAAACACGTATTAATCTTCATCCACGTGTCCTTCACTTCCTATGTCTGAAATAAATACACACGATCAATTTCATAAATGTATTCCAACACAAATCGCGCCCGCTTTGAGACTGGTACATTACCATTAAGTCGACGACTATATAACAAAGATAGATGATATTTATCCAAAATCATTTCCGTCTCGCATGTATTACTGTTGCAGTCATTCTGGAGAGATTTGGGACAGAATCTAGGATTGAAGATAGCAATTGCATCGATACAATGTAACCAGAGGCATCTTCGTTCTTCGATCTCACGCGCAGAGGGACACTCGACATGCAATTCAATATACGGTCATCCTGGAATTTACTTCTTGATTCTTGTTTCAACTTGACAAGGATAAATATGTATGGAATATGAAAATAATCAAAATGAAAGAAGGAAAAGGAAAAAGGGATTTATATTCCAAATGCACAGCCATATCAATGTCGGAAGACATAGACGAATTATTTTTCCTGTTTGTTTGTTTGTTTGTTTGTTTTGTATTTATTTATCATATATTGGACAATTGAAACATAGCAGGATTTTATCTGAGAAAAGAAGAATGAAAACTGAATCAGCACTAATTTCTATAAAGGAAATAATACGGGAATGGGAGATGATACATTTATTTGAGTCTCATGATCAAAGTTTTGAATTCATTTTATCGATTACCATCATGGGAAGTCGTATGAAATATGTCCCTATGTTTTTTTCGATTTACTTTACCTTTATGATATAACGTACATTAATAGCATAGCAATAAACATAATATCTTTTCAATATCAATATGTAAGGATTAACTTGAATATATTTTTCATTTTATGGAGATATAACACAAAAAAGCGGAGTGTACTCTAAATAAACCGCGCAGCGGTTTATGATGGGAGTACATTCCGTTTTTTTTGTTTTAAGCTCCATAACATGAAACATACATTCAAGTTAATCGTTATAATTTAATCTACTATACACAATTCCTGCGGAAATACACTTTTATTGATGGACTTTTTCCTCTTAGAAATTATTGCGCTGTTGTATCAGCCAATCAAAAGCGACGTTACAAACGGCGACGTAATTATTTTACGTTATGGGCTGATAACATAAAACTTTTGTGTATAGACAATATCAAATGAATACCTCCTATCTATAAAGGGCACTATTGTTCCCGATCTTCAGTATTCTTAACAGACAGTGTAGACTGTTTATTTACACATTTTTGGATAATCAATATGATGAATACGAAATGGGTGTTTTCATAATATATTCACATGGACCCAGTCGCATCAAAAACCATTAGCTTAATGATATACATAGTTTGATCTGCAAAACATTTTATGCTAAGTTGCCTGCAGTTATAGATTTTTTTTTGTGTAATTCTCCTGGTTCTTTCCAATTCTATTTATGTTCTTAAAAAGTTGTTTCCTTTTAAATAGTGTGCAAGAATATGGCATAACGTTATTATACTTTCTGGAACCCAACAAATGTATTCATACCGGACTAAAGCCAGTATAGATTGACTGGATTCCTGCAAATGTAGTTGATTTTGGACATCAACTACTAATTAAATATTCTTTACTCTTGGTACGATAAAGTGTTTTGTTTTAATTTTCATATTATAAGAAAAAAAGCGACCCCCCCACACCCCCCCACACCCCCTCAGTATTTTTTTCTATGTCTATTTCACGTACATACCTATAACACAAATCAACATTCGGACAAATTATTATTTTACCAAGGATTACCTAAGATCAACGATATACATACAACTGTTTCAAAAGCTGTCAAAAGCTGAAGACTCTGACGGCCTGGAGCGGATGGTAGAGATGATGACTTTATCATAAGACAGGTGTATTGCAATAATTCAGTTCATATTAAATTTACTTTTAAAATCATTGATCAGTGTTAAAACTTTTCCCTCCCTTACAATTTTCTTATTCTCTAATAAAGCAAAATTATCATATTGTTTTCAAAGCATTCAATGTTTACGTTCCAAAATGTCATCTTCATGTCTCAAACTAATTAAATATAGTTATTTCAACAAGTGTTTTGAAAACAAAGTATGGCAGTATTGTCCTCACCAATACCAACTCAATTAATCTCTAAATAACTTATAATGTTAGATTTAATTCGTGAGAGTCAAATGAAAGTTAACGTACTATAATCTTTAGTTATGTCAATTTTAATATAACCCAATAATATGTTTTACTCTCCACGGAAGACATTAAATAGTTTTTTTAGGATACAATTTTTGTTTGTTCTGGTTTTGTTTTTCTATCAGACATAATGCTATTAAAACGATAAAAATATATCAGTGGATCATTCAACCTATAACTTATTTTTCCTTTTTTTTGTAATTAATACGCTGTTGGTAAGAGCAACGTACTGCATTTATAAAACAAATATCAGTCTTAATTTTATAGATTCATAGGGTCGTATTGTAAAAGAAAGGCCCTTTTTATAGATAAACATATTTAAAGTTTTTCTGCAAAGTGTAAAATACATTTTTTTATTATTGTGATGTGGATACAAATGTTACCGAGCATTTTCCAAAGATGTTTAAGTTCTATAATCAGATCTAGACCAACTTAATACAAATAATGCAGGATAAAACAAAATCTACCAAAGTATAAACTAACGCGGACAAAGTCGGATATCAAAATCGACACGAAAAGGACTGAAAACAAAACAAGGGGCTCCGATAGTTTTTCCTAATAAAGTTTAATTTGATTTTGTTTAACTGTTTATTTAGGAAGACGCTTTAGTTTGAAATATAAAGGAAGAGAGAAAAGTACAATTGTGAAATTATGATTCACTTGTCAAAATAGTTTGTTTGTTTTTGCTATATCATAAACTTATGGATGCTTGTTAGAACATTAAAGTATCAAAACCTTTCTGAAAAGTCATCGTTTAAAAACAAAATATGTTCGTTCTGCAATCAAATGATTTGTCAACTGAATGCTTCTGTTTTTGTTTGATTTTTTTATATATATATAAACGAGCTGAAAGTTCAGTTACATATCACAAAAACTGTAACAGATTGACAAAAACCTCTATCAGAAAGAAGACACAGAAGCCAACTAGAAATTAGAAATCTTATACCGGAAAGACTTGTTTATACTCAGAAATTAATATCTTAGGATTTTATCCATATTTAAGCTTTAAAAGTGTGCGATGTTCATCCTTTAAATGCCAAATATATGTTATATCAAATGTTAATTTGTATAGCGAATAGAACAATATGCAATTCAGTTCTGGTCAACCAATGGAACAAATAGTATTTATTTAAATTTAAGAATGTTCAAGTTAAGCAACATTAAAAAGTTTAAAGTTGTAATGATAGCCAAGCTGAATTAATTTGTTAGTTATTTAGCTTGATAATTTAATGTTTAATCTTATAAACATGTATTTTATAACCGGTTAAAAAAACTAAAAACATCAGGAACTTTCTACAAATGTTGTTCTTCAAAATGTTGAATTTTAAACATTTTCTACTTATCAAGTTGTATATCTAGGATTTTTTACTCGCGTGTGTGTATTGTTTGTATACAGACTCGTTTACTTGCTTGATCACCGACTTGATGTCATCTTGAATAATAAACGTCATTTACATTTGTCCAAAATTTATTTTTAATTACTCTATGCGAGATATCAATGGTGAAATCTGATTGGCAACTAAAAAACATCAATCGAAGATAACGCGATCGAATTGACATTCATAAACATCTTTAAAATATTTTACTGTTGCAATCATTTTCAAAGTGAAGAAGTTTCGCATTAGAATTGTATGTGCTTTGTAAAGTATCATTTTGAATGACATCAAATAGAATCTACTTTCCAATTGGTTACACATCTGGTTATTATGCAAATTCATTCCCTAGGGATAGTGTGGTTGACAAGATTTTATTGAAAGATTTATGACTGAATTCGCTCTCACGTTTATGTTAATATCTCTTTTCTGAATATGCAAAATGAAATTGAATTAATGCAATTTATGTAATAATTCATGACTAGTTACATCAAAATATTTATTAGTATTAGCGTTACCTTTGACTCGACCTAGAATTACTATTTGCACACAAAATACATATATATATGAAGAAAATTAAAAATGTGAACATATTGTAAAAGCATGTTAAACAGTAATGAGTGCTTAAGTCTTGAAATTGAAAACAAAAATCAAAGGCAATAGATAATTTACCTTCTAAATAATAAATCATGACACGTTCCTATTTCGAAAATAATAAGTGGTCATCATACTTTAAAAAAAGGATGCAAAAATCTATACTGAAAAAAATCAAAGCTGGTATACTTCATGGACTTCATGAAAGATAAGATTTCTGAAAAAGTCATGAAAGGAAGAATGGTAAAAACAGAGAAAGACAAGCGCCGCCACGTTAAGTGGTGAACCATGCTTATGGGTTTTTTTTGTCGTCGGTAAAAAATATTAATATATAATAATTGATACTGCATAATTTGTGAGTACATCTTGGAGTTTAAGAAATGAATGTGTGATACATCATTTGTAGACAACAGTAAAATAATTCAGATAGAAGATTGGCGATACATAAACGGATTTTTGTTTCACAAAATGGCACCATTGGAACGAGGTGCAACCTCGCAGTACTCTTTCCTAGACAATCTATTTTCTGTCATTTCGTAAAGACAGTTGGAATACCAAATTCATCATATTGAACCAGATATAAACGACGGTAACTATACAAATAAGTACAACTAGGAGATGAAAAGATGAACTTATAAATTCGGTTGATTCCTAATTTGGCCAAAAATGTATATGACTCTTTGCGCACGACTACTTGTTTAAAATTGAACAAGACAAAATATCTACCAATTGCAATAATGAAGAGTTATTATAATCTACGTATTGCGATAATAGACTGTTTGTTTAAAACACTTCACCACAAGTTACACAGATAAGTGAATAGTTAATTCTAATCTAATTTTTAAGTTTAGCCTTTGTTTGATTACTCATTAATAGTTATATAATTGCTGTAAGCTAAACATAAATAAAAAAGAGAATATCAATATGTTAAAATGAAAACAAAAGCGTTAACAAATACCAGATTAATTTTAAGTTTTTAATTTAAAAATGTATCTTCCCTCTAACAAATAGTAAATATGCAATATTTATTGAAGCTCAAATTTATTTCTACTCTACACCGCCTTCAACAAAATGCTGAAGCATATTCAATGTTTTGTCAATCATAACAAATCTATTGTAAGTAGTGTGTAAATGTGTTGTGCAGATGATGGATGATACGGAGGAATTTTCCTGATTGACATGGGATTGATACAAGCAAGTTCCACTGAGATTACTCATTAGGAAGATGATGAATATCAAACTGTGAAACCAGACCATTTTTTATCCACTTCCGAAAAGCTATCGTCTTGTGTGGCATGCTTGTTTAAAAAACTTCTAACACTTAAACCTCTCTAACTTATCTGAAGTGCACGTGCTTTTTTAAGCGTTAAGAGAGGAAAGACTGTGTGCTAGAGGCAATTACACATTAACGATATCGACAATTGCAATGAACCTCGCCTACGATACCGCATTAATGTATATACCTAATGATAAGTATCTCTTTTGAATACTTAATTGCTTGATCTAAGCTGGTCTGAGAGCTGACCAGCACCGCCTTTGAACATATGGTAATGGATAGAAATATTTCAGATTGAATAGCTTCCTCAATTGTCTATATTCAATTGCGTCTTTAATTATCAGACGTGAGTTCCTAATGAATTAATGATGTATCGCTCAATATAACGGTACATAGGTAGGTATGTAGCTTCTTAATGGAAATATGTTAAATGATTCAGTAGAACGGGATAATATTTATCATGATCTGTGATTTTTTTAATGTTATTCAATACACAGACAGGAAATGGTGGAAGAATTCTGATACACCAACTATATCTAAGTTCCTCAGAGTTCTTCGTCGGCATACGTGTCGGGTGATAATCCCTCGTAAAAGCTTCTGTTTGCGTACAACTGACATCAAAACCTGAGAGCAAATATCAACTTCTTTACCTAAAAAACATATGGTACAGTAAGTTAGTGACGAAAATATCAGCGTGCTGGGTGGTATCCTTCAGTGGCCCGTTTTCCCTCATCACGGTGTGTGGCAACGAAATAAAAACTCAAATCTTTATGTGAAAAATTATCATGCGAACGTAGAATTTTCTTCCCAATTTGTTTCTTCGTTTTTGGACATTCTTTGTCACATTGCTGCGGTGGGGTAGAGTAGGTAGAGTATTTTGCTAGATAAAGCTGTGTTGTCGTAGACACTTTATACGTATTAAGATATAAAAACTGTTGTGTGTGTTTGTATAATTATATATCTAAGATATGAGATAGCGGGTTTTTTTCTCTATCAAAGACCGGGGGTTGAATTGAGTACCTGAATGTAGCCCAGATTTAGCCACACTGTCACAGTGATGTTATCTTGTCACTAAACTTCTCATGGTACCGAGGAATTCGGAAATGGGGAGATCCCCCGTACTTTATTACATCATTGTCTTCGAAGTACACCCAGATATTAAATATAAAACGAGCGATATTTAATATGCACCTCCGATAAAAATCAAAATGTTAAAAGTGATAAAATATCTGATATCGATATGGAGCATAGCAATGAATGAATGGTTTTTAAATTTTACTGATAAAATATGAAAACTTCGTTTGATAAATAGGAATAAAAAAAATATTGATATGTTAATTCCTTCAATTATAACAACATATCTTTCTCTATTGTAAGTATGACATGTTTTATCTAAAATATGGAAATATAAAATACAAAATAACTTTCTGAATTCAACTTTGTCATTCTAACGAAATATTTCGTAAAGGAATATTTACACTAGACGCCTTTGGTTCCTCCGGTAAGTAACGGTCAATTTATTTACTGAAATGATAAAAAATCTTCAAATAATTTATTCCTAATGTGTGGTTATTCAAATTACTATTTTATACAATTAAAACGGTGAACTCTTCTTAAACCCTGTAAATTATATTATGTATGTTGACTTACTGCAAATAAACTAGTTGAAATGATGTTTGGAAATAGACATTCTATATACACGTATTATGACGCGATTGTTTGTTTCACATATAAATCGGTTAATAAACGTTATTTTAGTTAAATTTTGTATTGCAATCAAACTTTTGCAATATATAATCTCCTACTTCTTTTTTTAGTCTTTTATACCAACCTTAATACCGTTTGTAATGTAACTGAAACAATGTCATGCTTAATATAAAGTATCTAAAGTAATAAGTATGAAACAGTACAGAACGCTAACTCACATATGTTAAATAACATACTTTTGAAATGCCAAAGAATGAAAACATACAGAAAAATATTTTTTTGAAATATTTCAACATAGAAAGTAAGATTTAATATATTTTTATTAGTCTTTTCGTGACCCCTCTAATTGAACATTCTTTCGTGTGGTCTAAGGAATCTATGCTCCTTTGATAAAAGTGGAATCACGAACTGTTTACATTCCATGTCGCGTGTTCACGGGGTTTGTGATATTTTCTCAAAAGTTTCGAAGTTCTCATACCTCCTCTATTGGGTTTTTATTGCACATAACGTAAAGAATCTTTCTCCCTTTGAAACGTATAAATAATCTTCAAAAGCAATTGGATATCATCTTGGAATATTCACACAAATTGAATCAATTTTAAATCAGAAATATGCTAATTTTGTTCCGAATATGTGTGTGCTTTTCCTGCATCGCAGGTGTTTTATTTTGTATCAAAAAATAATCTCGAAAGTAAATTATATGTTTCAATAACAGGATACATAATTTAGTTACTGCATATCTTATAGAAGTATTACAACCATTTCCCTTCCTGTAGTGATGGAAATTTTAAATAAATACAGAAACTTACAATCAGAATAAATATCTTTTTTTATAACACGATCTAGTACAAACCATGAATAAGTATGATAAATATCAGACTCATAACTATAGATATAAGAAATATGAAAGTATATATACTCACAATGATAGCGTTTCAAAGCCTACACACTTCCTATATAATTTGATTATACGTCCAAGCGCAAAGTTACCTTTGTCCTGACTGGGTATAACCATATGATTTCTTTTAATTATAGCAACACAAATTAACGATCAAGACCTTTGGGTGTCTGGGTTTCTAATTATTATTAAAAGCAAAATGAAACATAGAGATGCTATCTCGTCTTTAAAACTTTTGATAGGCATCGTCCATATATTGGTACTTAGATGTCATTTTTCGCACGTACTTGTTCCAACATCTGGTATGCTCTTAAATCGTTCTTTATACAGTATGAGCGCGACAGTTGTTTGCTGCTCAGGTAAATGTTCTTTCTATTTTAAGAATATTTTAACAAAATCAAATTATTCACATTTTTGAATAAAAACAAAATCTGGAAACTTTAGAAACAAAAATATTTTTCATTTTTTAATTTTTAATTTTCATTAAATACAGCATAAATTCTAAACAAAAGCAATGGGAGTGAAATCGAGCTCGAAAAAAAAAGCATAACATGTAAACAGTATTTAGTAAACTTCTTTTGAATACTTGCGTTATCTTTCGAAATGACCATTCCTTCTTATTTTAAAATTATAGTGATTAATCGTTCTTCATATCTATCTTTGCAAACAGTATATTCGGATATTTCTCGAAGTACCTTTTTAAGTATATCATGCAGAAAAACGAACTTAAAAATATTTTTTTAAGGGGTGACATACGTGGATCATAATTAGAAAATTTAAAATTTAAAAATTATCGTTTCTGAAATAGAGCTTTACTTAAATATAAAGAAACGGTTCTGTTATATACGTGTCGTATATTTAAGATGACAAAAATCACCGTACTCATTTTACCTCATATAATTACCTACAGTTATAGAATTCCGCAAAACTAGTGCCAACGATCATTTGTTTTCCATCAGTTCTGTTAGGATACCGCTGATAAAAGTTCATAATCCAAAGTGGAATTTAACATAAGTATGATATTTTGATATGTTGACCATTACTTCATAAATACATTTCATTCAAATTTGAATTTACAAATGTGACAGCCCGTGTAAATAAGACTGATAGCTAGGCGATTTTACCGATTGATAAAATAATATCTTTACAAAGGCTAGTTTGTTGTCGGAGTTGTTTATTCTCAAATGTATTTAGGAAAACATAATGAAATAATCAGCTGCCCTATCATATGAGTCAATGTATTACTTGTAAAATGTCTATCCTATTACACATAATTAATGGATCAATAAACACTCTCTAACTTGGGGTGACCTGTAGATAGAGCAAATACTCCTTTCCTTTGAGAGCTGATAGTATGTATGTATGTTTGGAATGTCAGAATTCAGGAAGAAACTGTGGGTAGCCACTTACGCGTCGAACCAAACTCACGTGAGAGCCATGTTTGTTTTGTAATTCAATATTTCTTCGGATTTTTGCGGTAATTTGTTCGGTTTTGTTTTGTCTAGAAAAATTCAAGAACGTCTGCCCCATCAAAGTAAGTTACTCCGGGCAGATAAAATGGTCTGATTTCACTTCAAGGAACAGGCTATTTCGGTTTCACAAAACATTCTGATGCCTAATCGTTTTGCGTAAATATATAGATAAATACAAATGATTAAATCGCCTTTTCCTTTAGAAATATAAACGTAAAAACGTGGATATCTTTTAAAAATGAATGAGTTAATGTTTTGATGTAACGCTAATTTTGGATCTTAAATTGAAATCAAACTTGACTCTGAATATTTTATACTGAAACTAAACAACATATATATTTAAATGTTCGCCGGTTGTCAAATCAAACGAAGCATATGTCACATAGATAACATATATCAATCATAAATTACCATCAAGTCTTCATCCTTAGTAGCTAAAGTAGCGCAGGCCGTTTATATAGCAAGGTATATAAACGCTAATCATAAACACAAACCCTAATCCTTACAATATGACGGCTATGATTCATAAGTGATTTCTTAGCATTATCCTATAATATTGGTATAACCAATGAAAGTCAACAATGTTGTATAAATGTCGAGCGTATGACAATGAATTGAAGAGTCAAGGTTGGCCACACTTGACGATCCCCGAAAAGCGAAAATACTTCTAAATCTGTTGGGAAACATATGATTGGTTACATCGCCTCGAGCAAGATGGAGTATCATACACACTTTCTGCATTTGGTGCTTAAATTTATTGAGCTATAGAAAATACTATTCCATTAATTTAATTGCTTTGACAGTTGTAATATATGATAGAGAACGATTTCCTTTTCACGTGATTTTTTCCTTGTGATGTTTGTTGATATAACCATTTGTATTTTATATTGAAACACGTATTTAACAAAGTGTAAGTCATATATTTCTATCAAGATATACCTTTAGTAATGAACTTGTAATTTCTGATAATTACCCTTACTTTATGTATCTATCTTAGGTAGGTTAGAGTATATTTATATCGTACTTATACACATGCCGGAAAACAAACCAAGTCTCACTTTGCAACCTTTCACAATGTGCCAGTTAAAAGTAAAAAAGGAATATTTGCATTTTGCTCTTTGTTATAATATATCAAATCGACAATGGGTCGCCTATGGGCAGATGAAGATCACAGAAAATGCCCAGGTAATGTTTATGCCGTCTAATGTTTAGGTTTAGTTGACTGACATATACATGATTGTTAATACGGTAAATGATTGCCATTGTACCCTCCTCTTAGGTGCATTGATTGCTTTTGAATAGGAAAAAGGCTATTTTGAAGTTTAGAAAAAAATCCTGACACAAGCAGTTTTTCACTTGCAATGATAAAAAGATGACACCCTAATAACGGCTCAGAGTGACACTAATCATCATAACAATAGATTACTGAATTGAATAGTGTATTATCAAATATGTATAATACCTGGTCAAATTTATGGCGGAGAAACACTAAATGGCAAATATATAGCATCTTACATCTTTCAATTTCATATAAGATTTATGAAACAAGTCTTAACATTTTTCAATTTAGGGAGCCTTTGGCGAGTTAAAATGAAAAATTCGTGACGAGTTTCATAAATTTCATATGAAATGAAAACGAGTGTAAGATCCTTTTCATCACAAAATCAAGATTTTTGGCATTTATTCGTGTAAAACGACAATTTTCATACAACCTTGAAATATGACATGGCTATATTCACTGGAATATCACAGTACATTATGGGATGAATCTATATATGTATAGCGGTAAAGAGTTTTAAATGTCCATGTGACGGTAATAAATTGCTTGGAGTACAAATATGGTGTGAATATTCAAAATTATTGTTATATCCTTGGTTTTTTTACAGTCTTGCCCAAATACTTGCTGTATTTTGGGTCAGTGGCCAGTTATTCTACACGTGCTATAAAAATATATACGACTCAAACATATTACAATATCAACCTGGCCAATAATGAGTTTATGGTCGTTCCAGGATTTTCCTCGCCCATAGCCATGCTGTATTTTAAGAATAATGATCAGTTCTGCTTCACATGACATGGAAAACTAATATCTGTTAACTGGACAATATATTGTTATAAAAAACTGAAAGTTGCGAAAATGATATATCCACAAAACGCATTTTTATACAGTAAGTTACTGTTATGATCTGTATAAACAAAATCTTGGCGATGATTTCAAGTATAAATGGACAACGTTTAATTGCAGCTATTTTCCCATTACAGTATTTGGTCTTCTGTTTTACGGTGTTTATACAACATCGTTTTCACTTGACGTGTTCCTTTTATCACTTTACCTAAAGCACGGGTTATCTTCCGAAACATGCCAATGTGGTCAGCTGTTTTATATCAAAAGCTCATCACCGCCCTAATCCCCACGTGACCAGTAGCTTATAAGATAGCAGCAATCTTTTATGTTTCATTTGGGCAGCCCTGTATCCGTCCACCCTCTTGGATCTGTAAAACACAAGAATACACATCAAAGGCGACATGTTAGATACAGAAAGCAGTATATTTACCACGTAATTGCCGTATATTTTCTCACATGGTACCCTACGTATTTCTGTTTACAGCTTTTCAATGGTGTTTCAAAACATCTGGAACAAACAATGGCGAAGCACCATTATAGGTACTTGAGCGCTAATTTGACTGAGCATGCCTATGTAAACTTGAATGTTGAGAGTTTTTTCATCCTTGATAATTACTTCTGATATCGAAGCGGACCACCTCCACACGTTGACCTTACCCTGCTATGGAGCAGATCCCTTGTCTGTTCTATGTGTAAACACTGAAGGTGCTAACAGAAGTCTTGTACTTGACTCCACACTTACAAAGAAACTACAATCTATTTGATGTCAATATTTAAGTGGTCCCATACCTGTTGGTGATTCGAGTAGGGCCACAAAGAAGAGGTAGAATCATCAAAAGATCGTGAAGTTTTCTCAAAGAAAACGGAAACATCATGTCCTCGTGGGGATTGCTAAAGAGATGCATTGTGCAGATGATACGGAAGAAATTTGTTGGACAGTTTATCTATCCATTTTGAATTTAGTGAAGGTTATACCAATGATGTGTTGGGGTATGGAGTGTATAAACTATTTGTATGTTCCAGTGGGATGTTTCTGGTATAATGCCCCTGGTTTGGCACAGCACGTCCAGCAAATGTTTATGTCATTACACTTAAGTTCCCCTCTAACTCTGTACTCCATAACATCTAATACCGTGTCACTGTTACCCTCTGTCAGTCCTCACCACAACACCATTTAGGAATATCCAATATGTATAAACAATAGATACGCTTTTACAAAAATATTTCAACAAAGCTATTTCTGGCAACTACAATGCCTCCATATGATAACGTTTCATATATAGACAGATAAGTTGATGTACACAAACGCTAGATTGAACCAAATGTATTAAAAACTCGGATTTTATGACGCTGTTCAGAGGTCCGACGCCTTTTGGCGCTGATAAGATGATACGAGGAGACCGCACCTATCAGAGTATTGATAGTTCAATTCGGCGTCTTTCAAGTCACAATTCTTCGAATTGTCAGACTAGTAAAATGTTTCCTGGTGAAACACTTTGTATATCAAACTTTTAGGTATAGTTGTTTTTACTTACACTTACACTGTTATCTCTGATCTACACACTCATTGATGTATTGATGTAAATGATTATAAACAATATTAAAAGATATTTACATTGATACAAATATATGACTTTGTCGATTCCATAGGGAAATCATCATTTAGTAGAATAAGTATTTCTAAACTTCAATAATTCTGTATCTATCATATTTAAGGACTTAAAGAGTTAAAGGTAAAACAGAATTTAGTGTTCGTATCAGGGTAACATACATGTAAGACAGCATTTAGTGTTCGTACCAGGATAACACACAGGTAAAACAGCATTAAGTGTTCGTATCAGGGTTACATACAGGTAAAACAGCATTTAGTGTTCGTACCAGGTTTACATACATGTAAAACAGCATTTAGTGAAAGTACCAGGATTACACACAGGTAAAACAGCATTAAGTGTTCGTATCAGGGTTACATACAGGTAAAACAGCATTTAGTGTTCGTACCAGGTTTACATACATGTAAAACAGCATTTAGTGTAAGTACCGGGATTACACACAGGTAAAACAGCATTTAGTGTTCGTACCATGTGTATTTATAGGTAAAACAGCATTAACTGTTCGTATCAGGGTTGCATGCAGGTAAAACAGCATTTAGTGTTCGTACCAGGGTTACATTCAGGTTAAACAGCATTTAGTGTTCGTACCAGGATTACACACAGGTAAAACAGCATTTAGTGTTCGTACCAGGTTTACATACCGGTAAAACAGAAGTTAGTGTTCGTATCAGGGTAACATAAATGTAAAACAGCATTTAGTGTAAGTACCAGGATTACACATAGGTAAAACAGCATTTAGTGTAAGTACCAGGATTACACATAGGTAAAACAGCATTTAGTGTTCGTACCACGGTTGCATAAAGGTAAAACAGCATTTAGTGTAAGTACCAGGATTACACACAGGTAAAACAGCATTTAGTGATCGTACCAGGTTTACATATAGGTTCAAAAACAGTTGGAGTTCTTAACAGGTTTACATTCAGGTAAAAAAAACAGTTAGAGTTCGTAACAGGATTATATACAGGTAAAATAGCATTTAGTGTTTGTACCAGGTTACACAACAGTGTTCGTACCAGGATTGCATACAGTTAAACAGCATTTAGTGTTCGTACCAGGATTGCATACAGTTAAACAGCATTTAGCGTTCGTAAAAGAACGCATACAGGTAAAATAGCATTTAGTATTCGTACCAGGTTAACATACAGGTAAAACAACATTAAGGGTTCGAAAGTCAGATTTTATTACCGGGTGTTGATAAAGTCTGGTGTCTGTCTATCGACAATCATTCAACATGGTTTAAAGGAGAAAAACGTGTTAATCAATACTCAAAATTAAAGATAATGGACTTCCGTTACCTTGGAAACAGAGTTTGAGATTGATTTAAATAAAATCAACATTATTTATTATCCGCGTATAAACATATTAATTGATTTGAAAAGAGGTAAAAAAAAACTATAAAGGTCTTTTCACAACCGGTTACAGATAATCAGGTAAAATGAAATAGAAATCGGATAGATTTGCTTTAAAAAGTATTTTTGTATCAGCCTTTTCAGAAATACAGCAATATCAATATATAGCCATTGGAATGTTGGTAAAAATGAATGTGTTTTTTTATAAAAACTTATTCAATAAAAACAGTTTATTTACGCGTAATTCTGTAAATTATTGGTTTAAAGTGCAAATCTGAAAATAGTTTTGTAATAAAGAAGTACTAAAAGCGTTATTACTAAAATATGACTCAAACGGGCCTTTTGTATCGGTCACACAAAGCGATCATCCTGAGGATCACGTGATCCGTGCGCCACAAATCAGGGAGGAGAATTAGACATCATCAGTGATATCAGCTCAATTCACCATACAATTAATGGATTGTTGAGAAGAATTTAGATTTCACTAATCTGGTATTTTTTTCAATATTTCACACAAAAGCTGCAGTTCTAAAACTACGGTTAAAGTCGAATTCTATGGAAATCTAAACTTTTATAACTTGTAATTACATCGTATTGAAACTGCTTATTTTCCATCGATATTAAAGTTATTCGAGTGAAGAACCCATCATTTTTCATCAAACATTGTTGTAATATATAATTAGTGAACACATCGTATCTGCAGCTGATGTTTCCACGGGCACCCCTACCACACGGGCGGTGTGATATTGTCTAGCCGTCAATACGCTAAGAGGACTATGACCTACCCACCCTTTTATTCGCGAACTATTTCATTCCAATTTCAGCAGTATGCTAAGAACGATGAAATGTTATAATGACACATTACCATGCGCCGGGCCGTAGTGGGCGATTCGGAATGGTGACATTTATTACCATCACCGATCACAGTGAGTCTAACGCTAGATCTCGTACGCTCTCTCTTCTTTATGTCTACTTGGATATGCCTTCCCGATATCAGGTTGTTCTCTAAGTTAGTGAAGTCAGTTCATAAAATGTGTTTGTACAACGTAACGTTGTCGTGGTAAATTATATGTATAACTTGTACTCGCTCCTGTCAGTTTTTGGTTTATACTTTCGTGATATCGTTTTCTTCCTCTTTTTATTATTCCTTTAATCCGTGCATACCCTTTGTATACAATGAGCGTAACGTGTCAAGCCGTTTACTAAAGAATATCTGCAATTGCAATTATTTTTCAATCTATGTCATCTCCAGAAATCCTTTTTTGCGAAAAGAACGACGACCGCTATTTATGTTCCATATTCAAATGTGTCTGAAGAAAATTCACGACATTAATGATAACTAACTGGAAAAAGTATATCTTACGACATTAAATTGATCTACAGCTGATGTTTTATCCTCGTCGCGAGATTAAAATGTCCTTCAACCATTTTTCTATCATTTCCGCAAGATTTAATTGATCTACGGGGTTGTCTTGTTCTCCTCGCTAGATTTAATTGACAAGCAGCAGTAATCATGTCCTCCTCGCGAGAGTTAATTGATCTACAACAAGTGTTTTGTCCTTCTCGCGAGATTTAATTGATCTACAACAGGTGTCCTGTCCTCCTCGCGAGATTTGATTGACCAGCAGCAGTAGTCATGTCCTCCTTGCGAGATTTTATTGATCTTTAGCAGATATCCCGTCCTCCACGCGATATTTAATTGATATACAAAATGTGTCTTGTCCTCATTATGAGATTTAGTTGATCTACAACAGGTGTCTTGTCCTCCTCGTGAGATTGGATTGATTACGACTGGTGTCTTGTCCTCCATGCGAGATTTAATTGATCTACAACAGGTGTATTGTCCCTCTTGCGAGATTTAATTGACCAGCATCAGTAGTCATGTCCTCCTCGCGAGATTTAATTGATCTACAACGAGTGCCTTGTCCTCCTCGTGAGATTTTATTGATCTCTAGCAGGTGTCCTGTCCTCTACGCGATATTTAATTGATATACAACAGGTGTCTTGTCCTTTTCGCGAGATTTTAGAGCGACCTGCAATAGGTGTCGTGTCCTCCTCGCGAGATTGATTTTAGCAGGTGCCTTGTCTTCCTCGAGATTTCATCAATATACACCAGGTTCCCTGTCATCCTTGTGACATTTTTGATTGGCTTTCAGCAGATTACCTTCTTAAAAATTAAGGCGATCTTACTGATTCTGAGAAGTTTTATTCATGATACATTGAAATATCTGTATTACCAAATGAAAGAGCAAACATTTTTGGAACATGTTTAAGTTATCAGCGATAACGTTCTTCGTCACTCATTTATCGGAAACTGATCTAGAATTTCCGTCAACGTTCGGATTTCATGTCAGGATATGATTTATCCCCAATTACACTTCCAATACAACGGAAAGGCACAAACAATTTCCGATCGGATGACATTCACGTATAAAAGTTACACTATGGTAACTATAGTTACAATGTTATACTATAGTAACAAGATTGGATTTAGTAACTTTATGAAGAAGTTACGGAAATGTAAATATCACACATATAAATATCCCTGTATCTCTATTTAACAATTTGTATTAATTTCAACTACATCATATCCTTCAACATATCGTCGAGGAAAGACATAAAAATGCAATATATTTTCAATAAAAACACTTAATAAGCCTGACATATAAATAAACTCAAGCTAGGAATAAGAACAGATGAAAAATCGAAATTTTCAAAACTCATTAATGTACAATAAATAATCTACAAAAAATGATGCCAAAAAGCAAATGAATGTTGACATATTGTCAATTTGTTAATACATTTTTAATGAATTTTTTAGAAAGATATTCTTGAATGAAATTTAAAACACATTCGGTTATACCTCCGTCCGTCATTCTACGGTTTGGAACTTCTTAGGTGCCGATGAACTCGTTCTGTCTTTCTTTACAGTATATTATATATATTCGAAGATATGCCCTTTTTTCATTTCTTTTTTTTTTGCAAGCTGCCATATTTTTTTCCTGACCTAGATTGACGTTGCTCACGGACGCCAGTGAGAGGGTTACGCCATACTCATGTAGAACTGTCTTACCAGAGCTTGTCCTTGACTGTGTGTTCGGTCGGGTGTACTCTAGTGTAATGGGTGCGTCTAGGGTTCTCCGTTCTGCGGCCCAGCGTTTTGTTATCACAAGGTCATGAGACCTGTTTCGTTCTTTATAAAAAAGAACCAAAGTTATAAAACTTTATGTGATGAACTTGAAACACAACAATTACTACCATTAATAGTAATACTTTACAGTGCTCATATCAAAACATATTTGACAAATGATCGATGCTAATTTGATTTTTTGACAAATTTGTCTATATCTACAATTGTGCAATACGGTGTCATGTCGAAGAAACATAATTGGTTCTAGCATTACATCGGGGCCTGGGTAGGTTTGGCAGCAATCTTAAGTTCCGTACATAGTTTTAAAGTTAATCAGACATTTGTTGTCAAGAAATGTTCGGTATCGTCTAAAAGATATTTATAAAAAAAATCATCTGCTGGAAATTTAATCAAATAATACTTGCGGGTGTTTTTTTCATCAATTGAGATAGCAGATGAGTCGTACCAAGGGGAGGAGAATACACAGCGAGTGCGTCAACACATGTCAAAGTAATGTCTTTGTCACTGGAATTTGATCAGGATTTTTTTCTTCAATTTTGTAAAATATCTTTTTGTGTACATTGATGACAAAAAATAAATAAATAAAAAGCATGCTAAATATTTTGATAAATCAATAAATTACAATTTGTTCATTCCGTTTTCGTAGTATGGCATAAAGGTAAATGTGTGTGATTTGTTCTTGAAGTAAAGTTATTTGTTTCCTCACATATTAAACCTGGAAATAGTGTAAGAGTTGGGATTGAAAGATTTGGAAAGAAAAAAGGAACTTTTTTATATAGACATTCTCACCCTTTCCTACAAACAGCATACATACCTCCAAAGGGAATGGAATTGTTATACAGACCGATTCGGAGAATATGCCTGACGTCACCAATGCAGTATCCGAGCACCTTAACTTGTACCGTAGATACGAATAAACAATGTGGACGGGAACGTGACTTAAAAACAAGGAAAAATAACTCCCCTCCCACACAATTAATATAATTTTAAACTGCGGCTTTTTGGGGAAATGTCAGCAAATTATTTAAACGTAATGGATCCAATTTTGTCTTTTTTAATAAAACATTTTAAAATCAAAGCACCTTTACCGAAGCAACCATAGCTAAATTGCTAATATTAATCACCAAATATGTATTGCACCTGAAGAAAAGAGTCATATATATGTTGTATTTTGTGTAATATCCCATTTGACCTTTGGCATGGAGTTTCGATGTTGAAATTAAAATAGGAACTTACTTGAATCGTGACCCTGGTTAGAAAATTATTTACTCAAGAGGTAGCAGACGGTTTAAAGAAATGGTACTCTTATGTAGGTCAAATCGAGGTAGGAGTTCCTCAGGGCTCTTTAATTTGACCACTGTTGTTTTCTTTATAAATGTTGAATGAGATATTTTTGAATCAGCCTCTCGTCTTGTTGCTGATAATATCCCACAATAGAAGCCATCTTCATCTTTTTTTTTTGAGGACCTAGAGGTTTTAAGTACTTGGTCCTAATCTGGTTTGTTACGTTTAATCCTGATAAAACCAGATGTGATGTTTATTTCAAATGCTGTGGGAAAAGATCAAGAATTAAACTGGTACAAACATCCAACAACCCTTTCGAGTCATTGAATGTTTGTACCCGACTTTAAATCTGAAAATGTTGAGAAAGCCCAACCACACGCTGCTCGCATTGTAAAACAAAGAAATACCCAACTATTGTAACAGATGCATAATAAATTAACTCCAGATTACTTAAACCATCGTTTGGCACAGTTTAGTGGAGAAAATAACCGTTACGCCTTACGTAACAAAAAGGACTGCAAGATTCCTCCATACCAACTCTCCCTTACGAACACTTCTTCTGTACCTGATACTTCTCATAGCTGGAATGCATTAAATAACACAGTACGATCACTAACGTCTTTAAAATCTTTCCAAACCCTTCTAACTTCAAAAATGCAGTTACCCAAACCTATTTACTTTCTATTTGGAGATTTTAAGCTCAATATTTTGCGTACAAAACTCAGACACCATCTTAGTTCCTATAATTATTTCCTCTTTTGACCCAACTTCTTGATGGTGCAGCTTGTAATTGTGGACTCAATGTGTGGATACCTTTCACTGTATTTAGAATGCCAACATTTTACAAATGGAAGACGTACTCTGAAGCATTTTCAATTCTTTGAATGATTTATAGAGTCGGAATTCATTTTATTTGGGAATTCACGGTTTACCGTTGACTTTAATGCAAATGTTTTTAGATATGCGAATCAAATCCATCAATAGATTTCGAAGCAAAATTTATTTCATTTAATCATATGCTTGTTTTCGCTGTTACCATGTTATTTTAAAGTAATGTTGGGGAAAATCGTTGATAAGTTGTTATAACTTGTGCCTTATCCCTTGTATATAAAAATTATTAAAATGACTTCATCATCTGTAACTAACAGAATAGCATGTGAGCTGACGGTTGTAATTTCGAAATGTGGAAATATTTTAAAATTCTCTCCCTGGTGCACCCATTCTCATCCGGGACGTCAATACCATCCATCTTTTCCTGAATGTGGCATCCTGCAACTTAGATCAGATGTAAAGCTACCATTTCGTAAATATGATGTTCAATAGACATAATTTCTACAGAATGATTAATATATTCTAAAGAAAAATGTCCGTACTGTTTCGAATAAAACAACAAACAAATTCATGTATACACAAAATAAAAACATTCATCATATATCGAAATGTTTGAATAAAACCTTCACTCAAAAAGAGTTAAAATGGCGGTATGTTTGAGTGTTGCAGACGACAGTTCAGGTACATGAGATATGGCGATGCCAGTTTATAATTTTCATAAGTGCACCTGAAAACATCTCTATGACAAAAGATGATAGCAAAACAAACAAAGACTATACGGTTTACAATCTACCTTAGGCTGAACTGCAAACGTACGGCACACACAATCCTATCGCTTCCCAACAAGCCACACATCAGATTCTATTTAAGATGGTTCTTTTTTCATATCTTTGTTACTTGAAAAGTATTGCAGTTGACTTGTTCGTAACAAGGTAAATTTATTCTTTTATCGTGTACATGTTATAAAAAGTATCTATATTTAGGAATTCAAGAACTTCTTATGACCTTATCGCCTTAAACTATCTGTATTATAAATCATAACTTACAGCTCAGCGTTTCCCATAATATTAATATATTCTATAAGCCCACCTTCAGCATGGCGACATAGTGTGGGGTTTACCTCGACAGGAATATTGTCTGTGACATTTAAATATCCATAATTTGTAGATAACGTTAAATTAAGTGATAAGATCATTATCAAAAGTTTATTTTCCATAACTTCATAACAGATTTATATACAACCTGCGTACATAACAGTCGTACTGAGTGTACCTGTCCGTTAGATACACTGCTGAGGAGTTGTACTGAGTGTACCTGTCCGTTAGATACACTGCTGAGGAGTTGTACTGAGTGTACCTGTCCGTTAGATACACAGCCTCGTACTGAGTGTACCTGTCCGTTAGATACACTGCTGAGGAGTTGTACTGAGTGTACCTGTCCGTTAGATACACTGCTGAGGAGTTGTACTGACGTCAATGATTACAGGTTCGCCGGGCTATGATCACACTCCCAAGATTTGTATGATAGACATTCAGTGATGTTTTCGAAATATCTTTTGCATTAACAAACCATTATAAAACATTCGTGTAAATAGAGGTTCCAGGACGAGTGACTGTTGTTTATCATATTTAACTTGAGTTGTTTCATTTTCATTTATTTTTAATGAAAACGAGTTCTAGTGAGCATTTCTTTTAAAACTTTGAAATGTAACTAACAAAAGTTAAATGAACTTGTTGAGCAATGATCACCACTTGCGGACATTCTATGTACAGTACCACGACTTGTACGACATTGTCAAGAGAACGACCAGTTTCCGTCCTCGGAACGCCTGGGGTTACACTCACTTACGCTCTCCGTTTTGTTTTCACCTTAAACCCAAATTTAATTTGATGATACTTCATTTGGGTTATATTGATCTATTTTAATGAATTCGGTTCTGAGTAATTGTCAACAAACAAACGTTCGTAAAATTTAAACATCGGTTGTGGTATTACATCGCGATTGAAAATATATCCGTAAAGGAAGTAAGAAGCCAAATGGCGTCAATGTTCAAACTGTTCAGTTCGATATTTTAGACTACATGTATAAACAATCGAAGTAATGGAACCATTCGGAACACCTCGCCTATGCTACCTTTTATACCTCAGTTTCGCAGAAAATGACGAAAGAATATTCCGAATGGTGACGGAACGTTTCAATCCACCCGCTGACTAACACGTTAGTTTAACCAACACCTCAGTCGCTTAGTGGGTGGTGTGGGAGCTGAGACAAAAGAGGCAATTAAATGACTGTTTTACTTTGCACGCTTTGTGGCAGTTGTTGGAAAATAAAATTTGCGTGCGCAGTATCATTGGACAGTGATACTTGGTTAGTTATTAAAAATAATAAGAACCGGTACATCGCCGACGTGCAATTATATATCATTTATTTTTTGCCATGTATCTTCAGGTTGTAACATCAAAAACACACGAAAAATGATGACGTCATATGTGCATTTAAAGGCGTATTTCCTCTTAAAAACTTAAATTGTAAAATCCAACAGAGTTTGCTTATTTTTCTTTTTTTGGGAGGGGAAGGAGGGGGGGGGGGGTATATTCATATTATATGTATATACAAAAATCGCACTTTATTAATACTGATTTCTGATCATTCGAATACAGCCGGATATGTACTAACGCGCACTGTTGCTTTTTTTGTCATTTATAAATATATAACAATGCTCTAGTGTTTGTCTTTCCCATGGAATGATGCGGAATAACATTTTTTCGACATCTGAAAACATGTTTGCACTTTTTTGTATAAACCTGTTTCGAGATCCAGCAACTGTCTTTTATGGAGTTAGTTTGCATCCAAGCCTTGTGAATATATAAGTATATTTGAAACCAAGCTATTCTACGTTATCGAGTATATACCCGACTTGTAATCACTCCGTTGTCACGTTTCACAGTCCTGGCGTTCGAGGAGTCATGAGTCAAATCTTGACAAATGTACATGTAGCTAATGTCTGGCAATAATTCATCCAATGTCGCAGTTATAACATCGCCTCAGCCAAACAAGCGGGGAAACATGTACAATGTCGCAGTTATAACCTCGCCTCAGCCAACCAAGCGGGGAAACATGTACAATGTCGCAGTTATTACCTCGCCTGTCAAACAAGCGGGGGAACATGTACAATGTCGCAGTTATAACCTCGCCTCAGCCAACCAAGCGGGGAAACATGTACAATGTCGCAGTTATTACCTCGCCTCAGCCAAACAAGCGGGGAAACATGTACAATGTCGCAGTTATTACCTCGCCTGTGTCAAACAAGCGGGGAAACATGTACAATGTCGCAGTTATAACCTCGCCTCAGCCAAACAAGCGGGGAAACATGTACAATGTCGCAGTTATAACCTCGCCTCAGCCAAACAAGCGGGGAAACATGTACAATGTCGCAGTTATAACCTCGCCTCAGCCAAACAAGCGGGGAAACATGTACAATGTCGCAGTTATAACCTCGCCTCAGCCAAACAAGCGGGGAAACATGTACAATGTCGCAGTTATAACCTCGCCTCAGCCAAACAAGCGGGGAAACATGTACAATGTCGCAGTTATAACCTCGCCTCAGCCAAACAAGCGGGGAAACATGTACAATGTCGCAGTTATAACCTCGCCTCAGCCAAACAAGCGGGGAAACATGTACAATGTCGCAGTTATAACCTCGCCTCAGCCAAACAAGCGGGGAAACATGTACAATGTCGCAGTTATAACCTCGCCTCAGCCAAACAAGCGGGGAAACATGTACAATGTCGCAGTTATAACCTCGCCTCAGCCAAACAAGCGGGGAAACATGTACAATGTCGCAGTTATAACCTCGCCTCAGCCAAACAAGCGGGGAAACATGTACAATGTCGCAGTTATAACCTCGCCTCAGCCAAACAAGCGGGGAAACATGTACAATGTCGCAGTTATAACCTCGCCTCAGCCAAACAAGCGGGGAAACATGTACAATGTCGCAGTTATAACCTCGCCTCAGGTAAACAAGCGGGGAAACATGTACAATGTCGCAGTTATAACCTCGCCTCAGCCACACAAGCGGGGAAACATGTACAATGTCGCAGTTATAACCACGCCTCAGCCAAACAAGCGGGGAAACATGTACAGTGTCGCAGTTATAACCACGCCTCAGCCAAACAAGCGGGGAAACAGGTACAAACAAAAAGAATAAGGTCATTCCACAGCCCGTAGGATTTGTCGCACGTGCGGGAAGAAAGATCAAATATTTGACGTAAAGACGCATACAATCTGCTTACAGCAAAAAATGGCACATTTAGTTTTAACTCATTTCTTTGCCAAAATGTATAGAAAAGGGATTGCACACAAGTTAGTAAACTTAAAGAAATGTGATTCCCTCAGATTCACCTTGAAACAGATAGTTCGTACATGCAAAATGTTAATTATATTTGTTCAGAAATCAATGAGAAAACACATGAACACAGTAGACGTCTTCTTGGCTTGAGTCATTTTTCCCTCCCAATCCGAGATTTAACGACAAATACTTTTATGAAAATTGTTTGAGTTTTTTGTACTCAAAGCAACATTTTATTCAATACAAAAGGAACATCCTATTAATATACATGGAGCTTTAGTTATGGGGTGAGGAAAGAAGACAGCGAGAAAGGAGCGCGAGATGATTTAAAATAAACAACCCATAGCTGTACCCGCATACTTAATGCATTGGTGTCCGTGCGGACGTCTCTTCAAACTCTGTTAGTTTCTCGTGTCGATTTTATCAGATATTATTGGGTTTTGTTTTCGCTTCGTCCTAAACTGTTCACTGTTTTATATTTAGCACATGCAATTTATTCTCTTCGTATGCCACTTTGTTTAAGAATTCATCAGTTTTAACAGTATTACAAATTCAAAACAAAAAGCAAAGCAAAATAAAAATGACACCAAGCTGAGCATGCTTTGAACACCAGTCCCAGACATAATGAGTCACAGGTTTACGATAAACGTATAATTATATCTTCAATACGACTTTCAATCTTCGGTAGTAATTGTTACATTCCCCCTTCCCCTCCTGGTTGAAAGGCGCTGGAGCTCGGATTCCCCCGCGGTAATTCTAACCCCTAAGACGTGGAGAGAGAAGTGGGCTACACGGCCACCATGAATGGTATACTGTAGCGCCAAGTGGGGGTCTAATGCTACATTTACGGGTATAATGACGGTATCGGGTAGACTGTCAAGTAATTTATATCCTCGATAATGTAACACTCGTACTTTATGCGAGATGTTAAACCTAGGTTTAAAACCATTGTCGTACAAGCTAAAGCACCAGCTGGGGAGATGTATAGAAAACATAAATTTATCGCCACAATGTAGATTTTTTTACAAATCGTATTCTGGTTATTGTGCGCGCGCACAACCCCATGACCTTACTAAGTGGCCGTGTGTGTTCGGAGGGCGTGAGGCCTCAGGCATGCGCATACTAACTCAACAACCACATGTCAGGTGGCCGTTAAAAATACTAGTATTCTGTGTACTATTAAAGCGTTAGGTTCCGAATTATGGGACCCGAGATATGGATCAATTTTTAGTATGCATTTCTCTCTTCCGGATTTTAACCCACTTCTGTTGCTTGTTTTGCGATTTTTTCGAAGGCAAAACCTGCCTAAACTGACCCCTGTATATCTCATATCCTCTTTTAGTACGATATTTACGAGTATCTAAGTTACTCAACCCGTGTCATCCTGAAACCTGTTGGATTACAATTATATAGTCACTGTGGTTTTCAGTTGAAACAGGTTTCACTGAGGCACGCAACTGTCTTTAATATGATATTTGTGAACGCGGGAGGTGTCACACTGATATACACCGAAAAGAAAGAATGGGTAAGAGAAAAAAATAAATCATGAAATTAAAGAAAGTATTGTAATTTGGGCAGCAGACCAATGTTGTTTATTTTATGTCCCCAAGACGGTGACCCTTGCAAAAGAAACTCCCGACTTCACGGGTCCCAATAGTTTTAGTCCATATTTACGGCCATGCGAAAAGTAAACAGCGGGTCAATTCTTCTGTCTTACCCAAAACAGCTAATTTTGTATATGTATATTGTGTTCGGCTCCGGCAATTAGTAATGGAATTTGACTGGGTCGGTCGCTGGCGAGTAGGTACATGTAGCTCAATTGGTAGATCGTCCGTCTAGAGTTCCTAGGGTCCCGGGTTCAAATACCAGTCTGGCCGTGCGGTTTTACTCTCTGGTTTTACATATAAACACTCCGAAAACCCCCAACATTCGCCTCTCGTGTTTGATTGACACGTGACACCGTCGCGCGGGGTGTCCGGTTACGACCGTGTTGCTTACCATACAATGCCCATTGTAAGATTCCAGGCCGATGTGTGACTATCCAAAATTAATGGAGTGACCCCTAACTCTTATACAACGGCCCCGGGAAGATCATCGCACGTCATGTGTCAGTACACGTGTTTATACCCTAATAGATGCTCAACTGAATCAGAGTGTTCCACCCAGTCTTCTTTAATGACATGCTACCTATCATTTTATATTGCATAAGTTGATCTCCTAATAATTACGACAGAATATCAAATAAACATTTCGTTTCACAATCGGAGTTGTTTATGTACCCATATATGACAATCGGATACTTTATGTACCTGTAAGGCGGAGGTTCAATGTGTTACTCCGGCACTTACCCATCAATCCCTGCAGAATCACGTCTGTATACAATTACGACATTGAAACATATAAAAGACTAAACCATACTTTATTGTTACTGTTGAAATAAGTATACCTGTAAGGTGTACATATTTGACCTAGAAGTGTCCTACTTTTTACGCCCAAATTAATCCCCGTAAATACTAAGTTTTATAACCACGCCCACCGCCTTCCGGGTGTAAAAGGAGATTGCACATATTGATATCATGGGAATGAGCGCCCAAATAAATAACCTGTTCATATTTCAGGCTTCAACGATTTCAAATTTTACCTTTTTGCATCAATGTCCAGCTAGTATGTTATGTATATATATATATGTTATGTACTAGAGGCGTAAATAACTAACATGTTATCCATGGCCTGTAGCATGAACTGCATGGTTATTTACGTCTGAAGTAAGAACTAGTCATGCACGCCTGTAGAAAGAATTGGTTATTCAGGCATGTAGTAAGAACTGGTTATTCACGTCTGTAATAAGAACTGTTTTTTCATGCCTAAAGCAAGAATTGGTTATTCATGTATGAAGTAAGAACTGGTTATTCACTCATGTAGTTAGAACTGGTTATTCACGTCTGTAGTAAGAACTGTTTTTTCATGCCTAAAGCAAGAATTGGTTATTCACGTATGTAGTAAGAACTGGTTATTCACTCATGTAGTTAGAACTGGTTATTCACGTCTGTAGTAAGAACTCGTTATTCACGCATGTAGTAAGAACTGGTTATTCACGTCTGTAGTAAGAACTGGTATTAACGCATGTAGAAAGAACTGGTTATTCACGCCTGAAGGAAGAACTGGCTATTCACGCATGTAGTAAGAACTGATATTCACGCATGTAGTAAGAACTGGTTATTCACGCATGTAGTAAGAACTGGTTATTCACGCTTGTAGTAAGAACTGGTTATTCACGCTTGTAGTTAGAACTGGTTATTCACGCCTGCAGTAAGAACTGGTTATTCACGCTTGTAGTAAGAACTGGTTATCACCCATGTAGTAAGAACTTATTATTTACGTCAGTAGTAAGACTTGGTTATTCACGTATGTAGTGAGACTTGGTTATTCACGCATAAAGTAAGAACTGGTTATTCACATCAGTAGTAAGACTTGGTTATTCACTCATGTAGTTAGAACTGGTTATTCACGCCTAAAGTAAGAACAGGTATTCATGCCTGCAGTAAGAACTGGTTATTTACGTCAGTAGTAAGACTTGGTTATTCACGTATGTAGTGAGACTTGGTTATTCACGCATAAAGTAGGAACTGGTTATTCACATCAGTAGTAAGACTTGGTTATCCACTCATGTAGTTAGAACTGGTTATTCACTCATGTAGTTAGAACTTGTTATTAACGTCAGTAGTAAGACTTGGTTATTCACTCATGTAGTCAGAACTGGTTATTCACTCATGTAGTTAGAACTGGTTATTCACGTCTGTAGTAAGAATTGGTTATTCACGCATGTAGTCAGGATTGGTTATTCACGCCTGAAGTAAGAACTGGTTATTCACGCCTGTAGTTAGAACTGGTTATTCACGCATGCAGTTAGAACTGGTTATTCACGCCTGCAGTTAGAACTGGTTATTCACGCCTGTAGTTAGAACTAGTTATTCACGCCTGCAGTAAGAACTGGTTATTCACTCATGTAGTAAGAACTGGTTATTCACTCATGTAGTAAGAACTGGTTATTCACGCCTGCAGTTAGAACTGGTTATTCACGCCTGTAGTAAGACTTGGTTATTCACGCATCAAGTAAGACTTGGTTATTCACGCCTCAAGTAAGACTTGGTTATTCACGCATCAAGTAAGACTTGGTTATTCACGCCTCAAGTAAGACTTGGTTATTCACGCCTCAAGTAAGACTTGGTTATTCACGCCTCAAGTAAGACTTGGTTATTCACGCCTCAAGTAAGACTTGGTTATTCACGCATGTAGTTAGAACTGGTTATTCACGCATGTAGTTAGAACTGGTTATTCATGCCTGTAGTTAGAACTGGTTATTCACTCATGTAGTAAGAACTGGTTATTCACTCATGTAGTTAGAACTTGTTATTCACGTCAGTAGTAAGACTTGGTTATTCACTCATGTAGTTAGAACTGGTTATTCACTCATGTAGTTAGAACTGGTTATTCACGCCTGCAGTTAGAACTGGTTATTCACGCCTGTAGTTAGAACTGGTTATGCACGCCGGCAGTAAGAACTGGTTATTCACGTCAGTAGTAAGACTTGGTTATTCACGCCTCAAGTAAGAACTGGTTATTCACGCATGTAGTTAAAACAGGTATTCACGTCTGTAGTAAAAACTGGTTATTCACGTCACTAGTCAGACTCGGTTATTCACGCCTGAATGAGAACTGGGTATTCACGCATTTAGTAAGAACTGGTTATTCACGCATGTAATAAGAACTGGTTATTCACGCCTGAAGTAAAAACCGGTTATTCACGCATGTAGTAAGAACTGGTATTCACGCCTAAAGTAAGAACTGATATTCACGCACGTAGTTAGAACTGGTATTTACGCATGTAGTAAGACCTGGTTATTCACGCCCAAAGTAAGAACTGGTATTTACGCATGTAGTAAGACCTGGTTATTCACGCACGTAGTAAGAACTGGTTATTCACGCCCAAAGTAAGAACTGGTATTGCCGCATGTAGTTAGAACTGGTTAATCACTCATGTAGTTAGAACTGGTTATCCACGCCTAAAGTAAGAACTGGTTATTCACGCTTGTAGTTAGAACTGGTTATTCACGCCTGTAGTGAGACTTGGTTATTCACGCCTGAAGTAAAAACCGGTTATTCACGCATTTAGTAAGAACTGGTTTTGCACGTCAGTGGTAAGACTTGGTTATAGAAAGAATTGGGTATTCAGGCATGTAGTAAGTACTGGTTATTCACGCTTTTAGTTAGAACTGGTTAATCACTCATGTAGTTAGAACTGGTTAATCACGTCAGTAGTAAGCCTCGGTTATTCACGCATTTAGTAAGGACTGGTTATCCACGCAGGTAGTAAGAACTGGTTTTTCTCGCCTGAAGTAAGAACTGATATTCACGCACGTAGTTAGAACTGGTATTTACGCATGTAGTAAGAACTGGTTATTCACGCCCAAAGTAAGAACTGGTATTGACGCATGTAGTAAGAACTGGTTTTTCACGCCTGTAGTAAGAACCGTTTTTTTTTTCAACTGGGATTGACATAACAACCTTGGACCTATAAAACGGGAGACAAGTCTGTGAGAGCTAAATAGCTGCTTTGTCGTCACGTGACCTTATTCGACATCATATGACTTTAATCGATGCCATTTGACATATACAATCAAATTATAACTTTAATTTGGGTACTCATTCCCATGACATACATATACGCATTCTTCCTTTTACACCCGGAAATTGGTTGGCATTGTTATAGGTTAATACGATTATCAGATCACACGTGTACGTACATTTGCCATGAACTTTCGTAGCAACCTATAGCATAGAGAGGTATGTATCATAATTTCAAAGATATAAATATCTTTAATTAACAAGAACGATATACGGTGCTCTTCTCAGTGTCGAAAGGGGAGCAACTCGTGTGACACCCCTGAGGTTATTAATTTTGAGTCGCCGCAAAACGTCGGTCATTGTTCTAATGATGACACCAGACAGACTCCGAATGACACATTATCCCCGGGAGACAATGCATAGGAGATTACAGAATTACTTCAATTACAGAAGACATTCACGAAGAAAAATCTTGCAGCCCAAATAAACATCGTTACCATATTACTAGCTCCTAGCTAACCGCTATCTCTCCATCGAATCATCGCTGGCAGATAACGTCTTTGTCTTAATTACTCTTCATTCCAAAGACAATCGAGAACTGTCGTCTGCCACCTGCATAATCAGGGCCGATAATCTGCCGATAGGGGCTACAGCCATTGTCGTGCCGGTCACGCGACTCGGGGAAGAAGTCGACAGTTCATTATATTTCTTTCTGCTGGTGATCTTTATCTAAATCTTCTTCCATTTTCCCTAGTTCACCTGTCAACTTGAACAAATTAAATCAATTTCTTGAATTCAACATCAAATTGTTCGCTAAACTGGGGAGGAAGATTTCGTTGTGATATCGGGACAGCAGAGTCCTCCTTCCAGGGAACACCATTTAATTAAGACAGCGATACCGTCAGGGGATCTTTTGTACATGTGTTCAAATGGAAGCTAAGCCAGGTCACTATTAGATACCGTCAAACAGAGTAAACGGTATACATGTGGAAAAGACAGCTGAGATCTACCATACAAGCATTTGACATTAATAAATTCAAGGTATTCTACGGTTTTTCGGGAATCCGGATCACATGTTTTTTTAATTTGATTATTTTCGTGTTTTTTTTAATGTTTACCAAATACATGTAACTATACCTATACTCAAGGCCCCACGTTTAGATATGACGCAAAAATGACCTTATCAGTTTGGTTTATGGCCAATTCGTATTTTCATATTTAACGGACTAGATCAGTCATTAACTAAGGAGGGTGGGTTCCAACTATAATACACACGGCTACAACACATTCTTCTGTTTGTTGTGAATGATCATGTAGCCAAAAAATACCATGTTATTATACAGGTGCATTTGGATCGAATTATAAAAAGAATTTTGACCCATCGCTAACCATGACCTTGCCTGTATCCGACCCTGAATGAATAAATATAATATTTGACCTGAATACCTTATCATGACTACATAATATGTAATACGATAGGCATATATACAAACAATCTGACACGTGTACCTGTATCGAAAGAGCTAGGATGTGGCCGAATAATGCTCTTCTCTAAAGATTACCATGAATTTGAAATATATTTAAACAAGCCATTTTCTGTTGATGTATTTCGTATAAAATACATCGTGCAATACTATACTTTTTATATAATTACAGTTAGTTTAAACATACGGTATTGCTTCTTAATTCAAGCAAGAGGATTAGGCACAAGTTATGACAACTAATAAAAGCCCTCTCCTCAAAAGTTATTTGAAATACGAAACCGAAATTGGAATCAAAATTGGAAATTATTAATCCTGCTAACTCGAACTCGTGGGGACAGGAACAATAGTTGGAGGAATACATGTATGTGGTATTCGACGAATCCGAGGTTACTTTACAAATTAAAGAATATGTCAAACTAGCTCTGGACGTAACGTTCGATGAATGGAGGGTATTCGAGGAATGCGAATTCGATTAAGTGAGAATTCCACTGTATTAGCCAAACGTAGACTCAGCACCTAACCACTACCAATCGTTCACTCAGCACTTATCCTCCACCAATCGTACACTCAGCACCTATCCACCACCGATCGTACACTCAGCACCTATCCACCACCGATCGTACACTCAGTACCTATCCACCACCGATCGTACAATCAGTACCTATTCACTGCCAATCGTACACTCAGCACCTATCCATCACCAATCGTACAATCATCACCTATCCACCACCAATCGTACACTCATCAACTATCCACCGCCAATCGTACACTCAGCACCTATCCACCACCGATCGTACACTCAGTAACTATTCACTGCCAATCGTACACTCAGCACCTACCCATCACCAATCGTACAATCTTCACCTATCCACCACCAATCGTACACTCAGCACATATCCACCACCAATCGTACACTCATCACATATGCATCACCAATCGTACACACATCATCTATCCACCACCAATCGTACACTCAGAACCTATCCACCACCAATCGTACACTCAGAACCTATCCATCAACAATCGTACACTCATCACCTATTCACCACCAATCTTGCAATCATCACCTATCCACCACCAATCGTATACTCAGCACCTATCCATCAACAATAGTACACTCATCACCTATCCACCAACAATCGTTCAGTTAGCACCTATTCATCCATCAACAATCGTACACTCAGAACCTATCCACCACGTACACACATCATCTATCCACCTCCAATCGTACACTCATCACATATCCATCACCAATCGTACACTCAGAACCTATCCATCAACAATCGTACACTCAACACCTATCCATCAACAATCGTACACTCAGAACCTATCCATCAACAATCGTACACTCATCACCTATCCACCACCAATCGTACAATCATCACCTATTCACCACCAATCGCACAATCGTCACATATCCACCACCAATCGTACACTCAGCACCTATCCATCAACAATCGTACACTCATCACCTATTCACCACCAATCTTGCAATCATCACCTATCCACCACCAATCGTACACTCATCATCTATCCACCACCAATCGTACACTCATCACCTATCCACCACTAATCGTACACTCATCACCTATCCACCACCAATCATACACTCATCACCTATCCACCACCAATCGTACACTCAGAACCTATACATCAACAATCGTACACTCATCACCTATCCACCACCAATCGTACACTCAT
>NW_018408396.1:320852-323039 GCF_002113885.1 Mizuhopecten yessoensis | reverse complement strand
CATCACCAATCGTACACTCAGCACCTATCCACCACCAATCGTACACTCATCACCTATCCACCACCAATCATACACTCATCACATATCCATCAACAATCGTACACTCATCACCTATCCATCACCAATCGTACACTCAGCACCTATCCACCACCAATCGTACACTCATCACCTTTCCACCACCAATCGTACACTCATCACCTATCCATCAACAATCGTACACTCATCACATATCATCACCAATCGTACACTCAGCACCTATCCACCACCAATCGTACACTCATCACCTATCCACAACCAATCGTACACTCATCACATATCCATCAACAATCGTACACTCATCACCTATCCATCACCAATCGTACACTCAGAACCTATCCACAACCAATCGTACACTCATCACCTATCCACCAACAATCGTACACTCATCACCTATCCACCACCAATCATTCACTCATCACCTATCCACAACCAATCGTACACTCATCACCTATCCATTACCAATCGTTCACTCAGCATATAATAGTACATTCAGAACCTATCCACCAACAATCGTTCATTTAGCACCTATCAACTAACAATCGTACACTCGGCACCTATCCAACAATCGTTCACTCAGCACCTATCAACCAACAATCGTTCATTTAGCACCTTTCCACCAACAATCGTACACTCAGCACCTATCCACCAACAATCGTTGACTCAGCACCTCTTCATCAACAATCGTAAACTCAGCACCTTTTCACCACCAATCGTACAATCAGCACCTGTCCACCAACAATCGTAAACTCAGCACCTATCCACCAACAATCGTTCACTCAGCATCTATCCACCAACAGTCGTTCACTCAGCATCTATCCACCAACAATGGTACATTCAGCACCTATCCATCAACAATCGTAAACTCAGCATCTATTCATCAACAATCGTTCATTCAGCACGTATCCACCACTTATCGTACACTCATCATCTACCCACTACCAATCTTACATTAATCACCTTACCATCACCAACCGTACACTCATCACCTATCCACTACCAATCGTTCACTCAGCACCTATCCACCAACAATCGTTCACTCAGTACCTATCCACTGCCAATCGTACACTCAGTACCTATCCACTGCCAATCGTTCACTCACTACCTATCCACTGCCAATCGTACACTCAGCACATATTCACTACCAATCGTTCACTCAGCACCTATCCACCACCAATCGTTCACTCAGTACCTATCCACTGCTAATCGTTCACTCAGTACCTATCCACTGCCAATCGTACCCTCAGCACATATTCACTACCAATCATTCACTCAGCACTTATCCACCACCAATCGTACACTCAGCACCTAACCATTATCACCCGTACACTCATCACCTATCCACCACCAATCGTACACTCAGCACATATTCACTACCAATCGTTCACTCAGCACCTATCCACCACCAATCGTACACTCAGTACCTATCCACTGCTAATCGTTCACTCAGTACCTATCCACTGCCAATCGTTCACTCAGTACCTATCCACTGCCAATCGTACACTCAGTACCTATCCACTGCTAATCGTTCACTCAGTACCTATCCACTGCCAATCGTACCCTCAGCACATATTCACTACCAATCATTCACTCAGCACTTATCCACCACCAATCGTACACTCAGCACCTAACCATTACCAACCGTACACTCATCACCTATCCACCACCAATCGTACACTCAGCACCTATCCACCACCAATCGTTCACTCAGTACCTATCCACTGCTAATCGTTCACTCAGTACCTATCCTCAGCACCTATCCACCACCAATCGTACACTCAGTACCTATCCATTGTCAATTGTACACTCAGCACCTATTCACTACCAATCGTTCACTCAGCACATGGCCACCACCAATCGTTCAATCAGCACCTATCCACCACCAATCCTACACTCAGTACCTATCCACTGCCAATCCTACACTCAGCACCTATCCACTGCCAATCGTACTCTCAGTACCTATCCACTGCCAATCGTACAATCAGCACCTATTCACTACCAATCGTTCACTCAGCACTTATCCACCACCAATCGTACACTCAGCACCTATCCACTGCCAATCGTACTCTCAGTACCTATTCACTGCCTATCGTACACTCAGCACCTATCCACCACCAATCGTACACTCAGTACCTATCCACTGCCAATCGT
>NW_018408396.1:263647-315728 GCF_002113885.1 Mizuhopecten yessoensis | reverse complement strand
TGTGTGGTGAGGAGATCATTTACAAGTGTGTGGTGAGGAGATCATTTACAAGTTTGTGGTGAGGAGATCATCAACAAGTGTGTGGTGAGGAGATCATTTACAAGTGTGTGGTGAGGAGATCATTTACAAGTGTGTGGTGAGGAGATCATTGACAAGGTTGTGGTGAGGAGATCATTTACAAGGTTGTGGTGAGGATATCATTTACAAGTGTGGGGTGAGGATATCATTTACAAGTGTGTGGTGAGGAGATCATTTACAAGTGTGTGGTGTGGTGAGGAGATTGGACAATTCTGGATGCGTCAGATGATAACAGGGAGTTTGTGAATAAGAAGAAAAATAAGAAAAAACTTGAAGCATCCCGATCCAACACGAATCGAAACATTTAAAATAATAATGAATCATGCTAGTGAATATGCATCACATTTTCTATCAACTACAACGCCTTCATTCATTAAAAAAATACCGATTTCTGATATTTTATCTCAAATAAATTTCATCAAGCAGAATTGTCTATCCTGTTCACTGAAACATAATTCCACGTGTTAGCATTTCAAGAACGGAAGTCTTGACTACTCTAAACAGTTCTTTGACATAACACGTGCAAATATGTCCAATGCGTATATTTTTATTTATTTCTAATGATCAGGAAATTGTGTAATGAAAGTACGTCTGACCAGTTTCCCGTAAGAAAGTAAATTGGGCGCTGGGACAAAATTGTCACATTGAACACAGCGCCTTTATGTAAGGATATTATTATGTGAAGATATGTATAATAAATTATTATTATCTGTATACTACTTTATACCACCTACCGGTAGTATGATAAATTCATTATCATGGGTTGTCAGTATGAGAATACTCGAGAAGAACTTCCAGATAGTATTTTGCGTTCTATTTTTAAGAACCACGTGCGATAAATAACAACTTTTAATAGAAAAGAAAAGTGGAATATATATGTTTGTAAAAAATTAACAAACATTTTTGGAATTGTTACTATGGTATGAAACACGTTGATATTTATCTAAAACCTGTCCCGTTTTGGGTAGTCACGTTAGAGCCAGAGAGGGGTGAGTTAGCATGATACCGACAGGTCAAAAGCCGTCAAAAGCATTTATAATGTAATGTCCAGAATAAATTTATATGTTGTACTGTATGGTACAAAACACACAGAAAAGATGTACGTGATACAATATCTAAATCAGTATATATTTTATACGGCTGTCATTAATAAATATTAGAGATCATCTGCAAATATCTCCCGTGACGTCATAGCAAAGGTTGTTTCGTTCATGTATTTGAGCCACACACGAAATCAGCCTGTTACACAATAGATAATGCCAATTATAGATTAACACTCGTATCATTAGTTATCATGAAGAGCTCGGTTGTAATATTTGGAAACGATTGGCTAAAAGTTAACTAAATGTATATCTGTAATTAATCGAAGCTGGCCAAAAATTATTGAAACAAATAATAGGGTTTTGTTAACATTGTAAAGTCTGTGGTTGAGTAAGTTTGTATGGACACGCCATTTATCAATCAAGATACTATCAAGCGATCGATATGATACGATATGTATTTAAAATACGCCTGTGTTGGGGTAGACGTTACGAAGAATCTAAGTTTGTCTTGATGGCTAACAGACCAGAACAACAAATAATTTGGATATGACTCAAGAATGAGGCCATGCAAAAACAATTGTTTGTTTTAACAGTACAATTATACGCTTAATGTAGAGAGTCCCGCCTCTGTTTAATATATTAAGTATACAGGCATCGATAAGTTGTTTTCCTTTTAAAATGATGAGGCTTGGTTTGTGTTTTAATGTGACGTCTCGGCGAGAAAAAAATATTGAATTGTTCGTTCATAATCTGAAAAATTACGAAACCAACTGCAGCAAGTTAGACAATAAATCGTTTTCTTTTTAACTTGATTGTTTTATCGTCTTTTGAAATGCTTTAACTGATTTCATTAACATACCTGGGTAATGGGAACGCCCTGGTTTATTCCGTGACTTTCCTAAAATCATGAGCCTTCTACAGTGTTTAAAAGTGTGCATGACAAAAATCTATAATTGAAACAAAGATGAATGTTTTTTCTTGATAAATTCATAAAAGAATTGTCCTTTGATGACAATACACATTCACAGACTTTTAAGACACTATTTTTTCACTTCAGTTGGCGTAATTGAGGTGTGAATTTGAAATACATTTCAATAAATAAGATGCTGAATAGTTTAAATGTCTACATATATTTATCGAAAATATCATACAATATAAAGGGTATGTCACCATCAAACATAATTAAACACTAAAAGATCGGAAAGAGCTTATATCAATGGCTTTATATGCTGTATCAATAATTTATGTAAAATATGAATTTGTGATCTTTTCGTAATTTTTGGATTTTGAAAATAAACGCTTGCAATTTAAAAACATACTTTAACATTAAAAAGAAATGAAATTTGCAATCTAATTTTTTCACAATTATAAAAACTGAAAATTAAGACATCTTGGGAACTAAAATATAGATATATATTATAGGGAACTAAAATAATATATTTCGTTTGTTTAGAGATGGGCTGAGAAAAATGATGTATGAAAATTCCAGACCTTTCATTTAGGATAGAAATTTAAAATATTACATTATTTATAATAAAACTAATAAATGTTAATGAAACTAGATCCATAACACACACATTAAGTACTCTCAAGTGGGCTGAATAAGTAGGAGTCTTTGGTTCTGTAGCTAGCTTCAAAATGTCAAATTTATCTTTTCAATCTTTGGATGTATGTAAGTACTTTTGAATACAATTATCAATCGAAGGTGATTAGTTTGTATCCAAGAGCTTGGTACGAAAATACAATTATGATGAAAATATCAAACACGTGTTTTCAGATTTTAGTTATTGTTTACCAAGCTATCAAAACTTTATACAGCAAAGTAAAGATCTTTAAAATGAGATGTATAGAACAGTCAATGAGCACGAACACCGTACCTTTACCTTACACCGGCCTATGATAGAGTACATACCTACTGTCATAGAGGTTCTCGTTCACAACAAATAACAACAGAGGTGGAACAGCTCCTTGCCTCACTCCCAGAGCAAAATGGTAAGTTTTTTAAAGTTGATTTTAATTGGGTATGGAATCCTTGTCCAGGCATCGATATAGATAGTTTCAGAGTCAGGATTCTCACTGAATATTATTTTCTGTTTATAGTAGTCGCTAAACATGTATATATCTAAACTTTAACAGTACAATGGTAATGTATACGCATGTGTTAAACGGGACAAAGGAATTAAGTTAAGTCAATACAACAATTATGTGTGAACAATACGACAAACAGTGTTTGTGTGTACAGTACAATCCTGTAACCCACACATACAAACTGTTTTAGCTGTAAAGTTGTTTGCTTCACCTCTCAAATTTAAATTATTTACAATGTTCGACTTGTGTACTACAAAGATTATTATACTACTATTTCTATCGTCCATTCGTATAGACATGTACTAATACCAAAAGATGACAAACATGTCATACTGGCTTTATTAAAACTCGTTATCAATTGATTTTCATCCACAGACGAATAGTCGTGTTGATGCTGCATTCGAAAGTAAGTAAAAAGCATCAGGCTTAAACTCAAATACTCAAACTTAATTTTATAACGAAAAAATACATTATAATTGCTATTGTTCAGAAAAATGAGAAAAGAAAACGGACAACAAGGAAAATCCGTATTTTATCAATATCAACGAGTCCCTTCCAGATTTATCATACTCTCCTTTCTTATCAGACTTAGCTAAGAGTTTAATGTAATCTTTCCACACCTGGGGAGTACGACAGAAAAATCTCAACCTCAGGGGTAAGATTCTTAAATGTCTAGCCCGAGGCTTGCCGAGAGACTGACTTTGAAGAGTCTTACGCTAGGGTTGCGATTTTTTAGTCTTAATCCTAAAGTTGATAATGATTATTTATCTCTCACATCAAAATGCAAGTGGTAATTTCACGTAATGCAAACGCTGATTTCCTAATTCCCATCAAATCTGAGTTATCAAGATGTGCTATTGTTGACGTGACGTCATACAGTTGTTATGACAGGGAAATCCCGTCGTCTTTACCCAGTGTAAGACTAATAGAATCTATCGCTACTGGTTGTGTAAGATAGAGAAATCTCAACCCGAGGACTAAGATTTTTTGTCCAGAACGAGGCTTGCCGAGTTCTGGACAAAAAATCTTTGTCCGAGGGTTTAGATTTCTCTATCTTACACAACCAGTAGCGATTGATTATTTTTCTCCCATATCAAACAGTATTTTAATGTGAAATAAAGGTAAACATGGACCCAAAACACATACAGGCAATTTGTTGATGGATTGTTGACGTGACGTCATTGTATTGTTGAAGTGACGTCATGCCATTGTTATGAATAGGGGAATCCCCCCGTCTCAACCCTAGGGCGGAGACAGATAAATCTAGCACCGGCAAAACGGGAGATAAATCTGTCAGGTGTGGGAGAAAGAAATGTTCTGAGTAACCATCTCTGTCTAATGGAGGAGAAAGAAATGCCTTTCCCTGACCGGAAGTGTGGATATATCTTGTCGAATGGGGGAGTAATATGTATTCCCCCAACTTGGGGGTAAGACAGAAAAACCTCACCCCGAGGGGTAAGATTATGATATGTCGAGCTTGCCAAGGGCCAGACATGTCAGTAACCTACCCCGGGGCTGACATTTTCCTGTCTTACTTCTAAACAGGGGAACGGTGACTTTTCTACCTCCTCGGGATTTTTCTGATGGGACTCTCTACCTTAGATCAGTTGAGAGATGTAAGAACTGGGCGTTAGGTTTGGTATCACATACGGTTTTAGTATTCAATGCAAAGTTATCCCCCATGAAGAATATTGTGTTTGATCTAGATTTTGTTGTAAATCGAAGCAGGAGAAATAATTTCAATAAATTCAGTGAATATTTCGGATCTCAAACATATACTGTAGACCGTTTTGTAGTTGCTTAAAATACCAACAGTTGTATAGGAAACTATTGTTTCGTCATAAAAGACCTGAAATGAGATATTTATGCTGTGTGTGGTGGGTTTTTTCAGAATATTACAGGGAATGTTTCGATATTTTCGATGAAGACAAAAGTGGGAACATTGATAGTAGAGAGCTGGGGAATGTACTGCGAGCGCTGGGCTTCAATCCGACGGAGCAGAACGTGAAAGAGTACCTCACCAAAATAGATACCGATAGTAAGTATAATTGTCACGTGTTAATCCCGTTTTTTCGTATTGAAGAGTTCTCTTCACTTGTGAGCAGGTATTGATTGTTACGTCATTGGTTTGTGTGATTGGCAATGTCAACGATGTTCATGACAGGCCATCGTCACAAATTTAGCTTTATCATAGCATTTCCAGACACCATCTCTGTTATCACCGCTTTTGTGATGTAACTTTCTTTTCTAATCAGTATTCATAATAAAACATCCATAATAATCGTATTTTTTCTGTAATTCTTTTCAGATACCGTACATACTTTAGTTGCATACAAATTATGTTCAAACATATTTAGCACAATGGAGCCTTGATAATCAATTTCCTTCCTTTCTAACTAAAGTGGCTTAATTGTTGAGCGACATACTTGCCAACTTTTTGAAATTTACAATGGGGGAGATTGCGCGTGCTCAGAACTAAAAGCATAAATACAATGTATGTATGTACACTCTAGGGGAAAATAACACATTTAAATAACATCGTTTGAGCTATAATTTCAGATGAAATCATAAGATAAGATCTTAGAAAACAGGAATAGTTAAGCAAACTCACTGGTTGAAAATACTGAATTTTAGGGTCCAATATCGGGAGTCTCCTCCAAAATAAGGAGAGTTGGCAAGTAAGGAACAACCGGATTACTGTAATACGTTTGGACTTAATTAATTAATAAATAAATAAATGTATAAGTCTGTCCCTGAGCAAAACCACCTGCTGGTATCTGGGACAGTCGAATTGTGACTGAATAAACGAGGCTCAATCTGTTAAATGTGAGACGATTTTATCATCTACATTCCTTTTTGTTTTTGTTTCAGAAAGTAACACAATAGAATACGAAGAATTTAGAAATTTTATCATAAACTTAGAACAAAAAAAGCCAGAACCCGACCAATTAAGATCCGATTTGTTAGCCGCCTTTAAACTGTTCGACTTGGACGGTAATGGCTTCTTATCGTCTGACGAGTTGAAAAACATCGTGAAAACCATGGGCGAATCGTTGACTGAAGATGATTGTAAGAACTTGGTGCAAGAGGCAGACAGTGATAACGACGGCCACGTGGATTATGCCGGTAAGGTCAAGGGTCAAGGTCGTTTGTTGTTTGTATATTTTGTTTCATTTGTATGGGATGGAACTCGCAACACCTAAGGTCTATGAAGACGTGTGTCTCAGGACACATCTACGAAAATATAGGTAGGAGAGAAAAGAAAATTCCGAACTGTTGTAATGGGGGCCGCAGATCTATTTTGATTTTTTCAGTGTCCCTTAAAAAGAACCCAGAGAAAGAGCACTATTTAAAGTGACATCCATTGATGGGGAAATATAATGGTACGTTAATGGAGAAATATAATGGTACGTTAATGGAGAAATATAATGGTACGTTAATGGGGAAATATAATGGTACGTTAATAGTTTGTTCTCATAACAAACTTTTCTTTAAAGTATATGCTATCAGTGATGGCAAGGTTTGGTTAAAGGTCATAGGTTAAAGAGATTTGCTCCATGGAACAATGAACATGTATGTGATATAGATACATCATTCGAGCTCCAATACAGATCTGTATGTTACTCCATACACGCTGATATTCGAATTTTAAACTCTCTCCCATTTTACAACTCAATAACATTTTAATAACTGCTGCTCTTAACATCCTACCGAGGACTTCTCTGTATTTTACAAACGAGGGATGGACGGAAGGGCTGGATCATAGGATACTCGTTATAGGCCTATATATATATATATGTCCGTATACAATCACCTGTCGGTTCGAACATTTACGCGTGTATCATCCCAGCGGCGGTTTCTGTCTGTCAGCGTCCTCGTCCCTTCATTGTTATAATAATTGTTTATATTTTTTGTTCATTTCAGAATTCGTCGAGAGAATGTTGAAACTATAATTGATTTATGCAAAGCATCCTTTAAAGACCAATGTGGCCACTGAAAAAAAGTTACCGTGCAACAAAAGAGACTGAGGAATATAAAACAGACAGTGGTCCGGCTGCCACGCGAGGAACTCTTTTGGCCCAAAGTTCTATTCAGACGATTAAGTAGAGGTATATGATACTATTAATATCATTTCCAGCGAGCGGTTGATCTTTATTTTTTCCTTCCAGTGTATCAGTAAAAAGACGCTGGTTTTTATGTAAGCCTGTAAGCAATTTGTAGATGACGTAAAAAAAACTCAGCATGACATCACCGTCTTGTAATTTATGCCGATGTGTGTTACTGTCCAGATTGTGACGTCACAAATTGCAACTTCAAACAAAAGGTTCATTATGATTAAGTTATAGCCATCTATGAAAAATGTCCTTGTGTTCAGCTGGAGTTACTTGTATGTCGTATTCCTTAAATACATATAGGACATATTGATCAATTTATTATCAACATAAAGATATTGATCCGTCCGAATCATCCGTATAGCAGAACACTGAAAGAAAAACATCATCAAACCGTCCACACAGAGAACTCAAATTTCAGCAGACCTAAAACCATAGACTTTTGCGCGTCCTGTGCGTCTTAGTTCAATATGTTTGCATATAGAAACTTATATTACATACTCATCAATTGATTTTGGACACCTTAAAAATCATAAATAAGCAAAACAAGCATTGCGTAAAAAATGGATAGGGCATACCCAAAGATATGTTTGCTTAGGTAACATTAATTTTGCTTATGCAAATCTCTACAAACAATTTTACATACCCAATGAAAATATTTTGGGTATGCAATATCATTTGTTTTAAATCAAGCTTAACGCATTTATGAAATTTGGTATGCAAAAACAAATGTGTTTGTGAATGGGGTATTTCATTTTGGAACAGAAGCAACATTGTTGTGTTATTTGTCGAAACTTTAGTTTTGCGTGTGCAATTGATAATGTTTTTGAAAATAATAAATCTTTTTTGTGTATGCAATATTATTTTTGCGTTTGCGAAAGTAATGCTATGCTCTTGCCGCGACATAATTAACGAAAGGCTATGTTAGTTTTTGGTCCAATGCATGTCTGTTTGAAGACATATCGTGTTATTCTGAAAGGCTTGTCATATTGTCTCAGTTTTATAGCTATTAATGTAAAGCTACATTGCTTAGCTTCGTATTAAAACACCCGGCCTTTGCTAAGTACCACTCAAATATAAAATGATGAAGTTGCTGACATGACTATCTCATTCAACATTTACCAAACATTGTTAATAAAATTATCATGACTTTGATTTTGTGTCTTTTATCATGTTGTATTCATCCCAACATATAGCCCGTGGATCGTCCGAAGTCACATTGGCGCTTTCCTTGATTTGAACGTAGCATCAATAATAACATTGTGGCAGGGTACTGACTCCGAACTGCTCTATTACAAACCGGGAAATACGATTCTAGTTAAAACTGGAAATATTCTATTCTAGTTCACACATTAAAATTAAATCCAGGAGAACACCATGGTTTTACGTAAATGTATCATCTGTAGTCAAAGTTTCTTCCAGAAATGCATGTAATGAGAAATGAGATCCGGTCGGTCTCATAAGCTACCCAACAACCAAACAAATCACTCGAGCACTCATGCAGAGAGCTAGTTTATTTTAGTAACAAGTAATGTCAGCAATCAACTCCAAACAACAAATTTCAACAATCCTCTCTCTCAATCTAAACTCTTTCTCCTTGAAAAACCTTGAACATCGTTCAGTGGAAAGCGTCACACAAACCATTTATGATTTTAGACAAGTGTCATGACCAAAAAAGAAGCCAAGAAACCCTTTCGTTTTCTTAACTAGGAAGTAGCTTTAACAAAGTCCGATGTTGAAACGGCGATTGTGTTACATGACCATTTTTCTTGTGTTTTTGTGAATGACCAACGTATACCATATACAAACTGTTTATAAATCGTCAGCTGTATCACAAAGTTCTTCAAGATATAAAAATAACAAAGGAAGTAGTGGATAGGGTCATTCGGGAAGTAAACCAAATAAGTCCCTTGGACAGGACACAGTTCATTCGAAAGTCTTTGTGGAAAATCTGGGGGGAAAAGTGACACTGCGCATGCGGACACCCATTTGTAAAGGACCAGAAACGTCGCCAACATTTATCGACCAATCAGTACCTTACACAATACTTCAACGAATAGAAACAGATAGAACATCTTACACACTTATTTCCCTTTCAAAGATGAAACGAGAAATGTTTATTCTTATTGAGCTCTGGCGAGCGACAATTATCAAAACGTGACAAGTTTCATAAATCCCACATGGCATGAAAACGAATATAAGACCTATGTTTCTTTAACATTACCAAAATGTTTTTTACAAATATTCGTGAATAAAAATCCTAGGCTATATTGAAATCTAAAATATCTACATATTGACTTCATTTTTCTTTTGCGACAATTATGTTGACCTAGTATTGATATTGACTCCAATTGTGTTCGTCAGATCTGGGTCAGCCTCGTAACCGTCATTAAAATGTTTGCTTCTTCCGATGACCTCATGCCATGCGAAGCAGTGATAGAAACGTGAAAAGCCCTATCAGCATGAATGCATTTTTTTCAGGAATTGTTAAACTTATATATTGGGACATACCGAGAAAATGTAAATGTATAAAATGATTTGGGGATATTGAAATACCGCTTTTCTTGGATTATATTTGCTGTATTTTTCCCAAATCAATGCAAAAGTCACTTCATTTCCCAGTATCAAGATTTTGTGAGCGATATTCTCCCAAAGCCACAAAGCACACTCAGACCAGAGACATATAAAGCCATAGTAGTATATACATCTCTGCTCAGAGGTAGAAAAATCCTAGGAGGGCAGTGAGGCTACAGAAAGGACGTGTTACCGGACGTGTGACCGCAGTAGCTGAGACAGCCTATCCGCATCTAAAGAGCTGTACTGTCCGACCTTAGAGCGTGATCTGGATGGGAAGGACATTTTGAATCTCCGAGGGCCCGGTAAGCTGGCGCTTACCCCCTCAAGACGACCGAACACAGACTTCGTCCGTGAAGTGTAGTCTATAAACCAATCAACCAACCAACCAACGTAGACAAATCACTATAATAATACTGATCGTATCACACAAACGGTGTTATGAAAACACGTCTAGCGAAACCTAGCGGAGATATAACTGGCTCAGTATAGGTTTCCTGCAGTACAAACAATGTTATACACTTTCATCATGGTTTTGGTCAGAAAAAGGATCACTGGCTTATAATTAAGGACTTATTACGAGGAACGCTTACAACATCTACCGAGTCGATGTCAATAGTTTTAGACATTCTAGCTGGTGGTGATGATGAAGTTACTATGCCAACAGAGCGGGGTTTGGTCACTTTCAAAAATTTACATTTTAACAGAATATCGATGTTTTATATCCTAGTGATGTAGACATTGTTGAGATAAGGGATAATAAGTTATAAATGATGGAGATATTAATTTGAGAGATGAGGACGGGTCATGATCGGAATTAATTAAGGTGAAAATTACAGAGATATTGATTTGAGAGAAATACGTATAATATCATCATTGGGTGGCATTTTTATCGAGTGTTAATTGAAATCCAAGTTTAGACGACAGTTTCCCGGACTCGCAATTCAGTGTACAAAATTACCACCTATGGAGGGCCGATAGGAATTCTCACGGAGGAGGAATAGCGGCATACTTCCGATCAGACTTACCAGGTCATCATGTTAAAGAAATGGACTTCGGAAATATGGAATCCATCTCTATTGAACTAAATTTAAACAATTTAAATGGCTTATTCAAGATGAATATCGACCTCCTAACATGACAGAAAGTAAATTTACGGATGATTTTTGCAAAACATTCGACAGGTGCACTACAAAATATGACAATCTGATGGTTATCGGGTACATAAATTATGACCTACTAACACCTAAAGGTCAGCCTTGGCAGAATATGTGTGATATTTTTTATTTGTCCAATTTAGTTAAAAAACCAACTTGCCACCCGAAAAACACTGAACCAACGTTAATTGATGCGATTTTAACCAACAAACCATTATTAACTGGGAAAATATGTAATTTTAATACTGTTATCAGCGATGTAATAATTTGATATCATTTCAATTCAAAAGCAAAATATCTGTGAGGAAACAACCATTGTTAACATATAGAAGTTTTAAAGATTTTAACATCAAACATTTTAACACAGACCTAAATAATGCAGCATTAGAAGCAACTGTAAAACACACAGATGACAACCAACATACAACCATTTCAGTAACACACTAACAGAAATAATAAACAAGCATGCCTCAATAAAACAAAGAAAAGCCATATTAGACCAAGCACCATTCATGAACAAAAAACTCAGACAAGAATTCTATCACGAAAAGATGCTTCACAACAAGTTCCTCTCAACCCACACCAAACACAACTGGGAAAAATATAGAACCCAGAGAAACAAAGTCACCAAACTCAGAAAACAATCAATAAAACACTACTTTATAGACAGATTCACAGGGGGCCAAAACAACCAAAACTTTTGGAAAACAATAAAACCATTCATAACAAACAAAGTCTGCCAAAATCAAGTAGACATTATATTAGAAGAACAGGGTAGGATAGTAAACAAACAAAACGAAGTAGCTGACATCTTTAATAACTTTTTCGTAAATGTGGCAAAGCATATTGGATCAAACAGCCGACCCATAAATGATGAACATCCTAGCCTACAGGCAATCACCAAAAACAAACAACAAGATAAACACTTCACATTTCAACCTGTAGACGAAGATTTCATAAACAATAAACAAAATAAACCCTAGAAAAGCAACAGGACACGACAATATGTCACCCAAACTACTACAACTAGCACAACCCAGCATTATCAAGTCAGTTACCACACTTGTAAATATCTCTCACACTACGTTTACATTTCCAGACACACTAAAAACAGCACAAGTCAGACCAATACATAAAAAGAACAGCACCCTTGAGAAAGGAAATTACAGACCGGTAAGTATACTCCCGGCACTCTCCAAATCTTTGAGCGATCCATACACTCCCAACTCAGTGACTTCTTTGATGGTGTTTTTCATCCCTACCTCTCTGCATTCAGAGCTGGAAACGGATGTCAGACAGCATTATTGCGAGTCATAGAGGATTGGAAAATGGCTCTTGACCAGAACAAGTATGTAGGCTGCATATTTATGGATCTTTTAAAGGCTTTTGACTGTCTGCCTCCCAACCTCCTTCTGTTAAAACTACAAAATTATGGACTTTCTATTTCGGCTTCAGAACTTTTGTTAAATTACCTCAAAAACAGAAAACAAAATGTCAAATTAGGAAATTAGGAAAGTACTTTTCAGGAACTATACAAAGGAGTCCCTCATGGATCAATTTTAGGCCCAATTCTGTTCAATATTTTCATAAACGACATTTTCCACATCATACAACACTGTGAACTTTACAACTACGCTGATGACAATACAATTAGTAAAGCACACACTTCACTAGACACAGTCAAAACTTCACTACAAACAGACTGCAATTCACTCATTCGCTGGTTCGAAAGCAATCATACGCAAGCACACCCAGACAAATATCAAGCCATGGCCGTAGGAAACAAAGCACACAATGAAAACATCACTTTCAACATAGGCAACAACACAATAAAATGTGAACCAGAAGTAAAATTACTAGGGGTCACTATATACTTCCAGTTAAACTTCCATACACACATATCCAACATCTGCAAAAAAGCATCTAGACAGCTCAACTCACTCAAACGCATAGGAAAAGACCTTAACAGATTAGGCAAACTTAAAATATACCATTCGTTTATTCTCTCAAATTTTAATTTCTGTCCACTTACATGGCATTTTTGCGGTGAGACAAACACACCAAAAAACGGAAAAAAAATCCAAGAAAGGGCTCTAAAAATGTATTTACGATGAACACGAAAATACATATGAAAATTTACTAGCCCGTTCAAAATTACCATCACTCAAAATCAGACGATGCAATAGAAGTATTTAAAATCACAAATAAACAGACACCAACATACCTACACGACCTTATCAACATCACAGAAAATCATACACATTCAGATATCACAACACAGCAGATATACCACATGTTAGGACTACAAAGTATGGTAAACACTCATTTCGATCTGAAGCACCTAAAACTTTGATATGGAACGCCCTACCAGACCACTTCAGAACGATAACTACGTACACTAACACAATTTAAGACACTAATAAACAGCTGGCATGGGCCAAAATGCAAATGCAACACATAGGCTCACAATACAGTTTTATACCTGTTTATAGCTACAGCTTACCTCTACTTATGTCACCTCTCTATTTATAGCTAAAGCTTACCTCTAATTATGTCACCTCTCTGTTTATAGCTAAAGCTTACCTCTACTTATGTCACCTCTCTATTAGATAATGCTCATCTTTTATTATGTTTTGCCAAATATTTATTGTGTAACTGTGCATATGTCATTTTATGTGTCGGTTTTAATAGCTCGTTAGAGCTAATGTTGTATTGTTTTTAAACCATACCGACGTTAATTAAAACTTTTGATTTGATTTGATTTGTGGTCCTAATAGTTAGCTGTAACAAATTGTCAGGTCCCTGCACGTTGTAGGTCAGTGATGCAGTGATGTCGGACTGGTTTTTTCCCTCAATATAGTCAGTGAAATTTTATTTCAGATATGTTAGCAAATATCGATGCTTCATTTTTCTTTCCATCTTATTATCTTTAAGTTTTAAAATTGGAATGTAGATGTTCGAAAATAACATAAAAAATTAGATGGAACTTTACTTACATACTACCTGTATTAAATGGATTACCTCCCTTCTTTGAAATCCATTCAGTGCTCCTCGGGTTTTTACAATGATAAGGTGATGGAATGAAAAAGTGGGAAAATGAAGAAAGTTGAAAGCACAGATAGTGTGTGTATTCGACATCTATGGGATCACACGACAACTTTCCGGTTTAATACTTTGTGTCTAGGTACACTGTTCAGGTATCCAGTTGATAAACTCACGGTCATATTATTAAGCATGTAGATATAGGAGCCAACCTTCTACGTATACCACAGATACTAACCACAGGGACCTGAGAATTTTACAGAGTAACAGAATATTTAGAGTAATTTTACACGTTTATGGAGTTTGGATCAATTCTCTGTAAAAATGCCACCCCGATGATGGTAATATTTGAGTCAAATATAGCTGTAACAAATTACGAGTAACTCGCATGTTATCATCATTTTTTTACCGAAAATTGATCTAAACGTGTAAAATTACTCTAAACACCTTAGCTAAGGTCCAAATGTATCTGTAACAAATTCGAAGGTACCTGTGGTACTCACCTCGTCTGTCAATAGTATTAAATACACCCATCATCTAATTACGATGCTAGTACCTTTGTGTATACTTCTCCACAGGCAAATGTGCTTGTATTGCAACAAAAAAACTCATCTGTTTCAGTTTTATGACATGGCATGGAAATCTGTCGTTAAAATGATTAGGTCTGCTTTTTTGTAAGCCAACCTTTCCAAATACACAAGTAAACATATTATGCATGTGCCATGTTTACTTGTGTATATAAGGTTGGCTTTATTCTCGTCACCACATGTAATATTATAAACAAAACAGCAGACCTAATTATTTTAACGACAGATTGCCATGCCTTGGTCGTAAAACAGACTGACTTGACAAGATACAGTAGGATGATCTACTTACCTGTAGCCAAATTTGCAAAGAAATCAACTAGTTCCAGCTGACTCCTGAATATGTATTAATAACTTATTGAAATAATGAATAGGTTTGGTCCTGTTGGTGGGATCAACCTGATATATGTATGTTGCATATTAAACACTTACAGTTCAAAGTTGCATTGGCGATACCCCAGCATCCCTCACGCTCTCTGCACCCCTTGAATAAGCCATGACATAATTGAAAGAATAAAGATAGCTATTTGATTGGTCCCAGGTGAAAAAAACTGACCATTCACTGGGCTGATACATTGTACCTATATCCTTTGAAGATTAAAGAGGTGCAATCCCGGCTTTTCAAGTCAGTAAATATCACCATTTCACTCCCGTTTCAATTCTCTTGATATAAATCAAAGGAGCAAACCGGTGCAGAAAGCATTAGTGAGTATATAACCCCTGGAGTATCAAGATAAATGATACCAGATTGAGATGTTGAGCAAGTGGAAAAGTAAAATATGTACAACGTCTAGGGTCCCATAATTTAAAAACACAACATAGAAAGTTTAATCTACTCATTCATTGATTTTAGCTTAGTTTTACAGTCCGATCACTATAGTGAAAAAAATGTATTATTTTCCCAAATAAAGAAAACTGAGGAATATGAATCTTTCAATGAAAATAATGCCATTTTTTCCAATTCGTGAAGAAGCAAAATTAAGGCAGAAAAAAACCTGCACCTATTGTCCAGCATAAAACATCATATGGATATACAATGTACAGAAAACACTGTACCTATTGTCCAGCATAAAACATAACCTATAGATATACAATGTACAGAAACCACTGTACCTATTGTCCAGCATAAAACATAACATATAGATATACAATGTACAGAAACCACTGCACCTATTGTCCAGCATAAAACATAACCTATAGATATACAATGTACAATGTACAGAAAACACTGCACCTATTGTCCAGCATAAAATATTACATATAGATATACAATGCACAGAAAACACTGCACCTATTGTCCAGCATAAAATATTACATATAGATATACAATGTACAGAAAACACTGTACCTATTGTCCAGCATAAAACATAACCTATAGATATACAATGTACAATGTACAGAAACCACTGCACCTATTGTCCAGCATAAAACATCATATGGATATACAATGTACAGAAAACACTGTACCTATTGTCCAGCATAAAACATAACCTATAGATATACAATGTACAATGTAGAGAAACCACTGTACCTATTGTCCAGCATAAAACATTACATATAGATATACAATGTACAGAAACCACTGCACCTATTGGCCAGCATAAAACATTACATATAGATATACAATGAACATGCATGTATGATGATGCATTTTGAACTGATATTGTTTCTTTGGCTGATCTACATTTAGACAGAGTGGACTGACACTTGCTCTCGGAGGTGAAGATGGAATTATCAGACTTTATGACCTGTCCTCTGCTGATGGATTAAAATCTCAACAGGTAAAAGAAACCATTATAGATAAACAAAGAACAGTACCACTGCTCGAGATCTGATGATAACTCGTTAGTTCCCAAAAAAATCCTAATGTTTGTGATCAGACATAATTTGACCAGTGGTTCAAGATTATAAACTTAGAGGTCATATATGGCAAATACTGACTCTTACAGTCCAACAATATTAAACCAAAAAAATTTACTTTCATCGTTGAAATAAATGGAACTGCTACATAGTATAAAAACTTGTATATATACCCCCTGGCACCTGTTTGATATACGTGTGTTAATAAAAAAAAATCTTTTTTTCCCTAGACAACATTGGAGACAAAAAGTGGACCAATTCAGGCGATGGCCATTCATGATGTGACAAAGTTTTATCACAATGATCTGATAGTGGCCGATTCCTGTGGAATCATGACTGTTTTCTGTAGTCAACAGATCCTGTGTCGACAGAGCATAGCAGAATCCAGCATCAGCTCAATCCAGGTCGACAAAGACAAAAGTACAAGGCTTTACCACATTTAGTCTCTTTTTGTTATAAAAAAACCTGTGTGCCCCCTACTTCTATATTCTTAAAAAAAAAAGAACAGAAAAAATAGTGGTTTAATGCAGTTGGAATATTCAGATCAAACTTTAAAATATAGTGTATCGTTACAGAGTATCATCATGTACTAACCTATTTTAGGAATATCCCATTTAGAAGAAAACCTCAGCATCATTGAGCATTTGGTAGAATAGTTACAGGATCTTTAGCTCGGAAACCATGCCTTTGATTATAGACCTGTCTATTAATGCTACCCCCTTCAAATGCTATCTGTTAATAAGACTTCCGATCTGTTATGTCTGACCATCTGTCTATTAATAATGTTTTTGTGTTGTACTAATCATCTGACTGGACTCTTGAGTTGTGGGGTTGGGGAGGGGATATATAATTTACCGGTTATTAAAATGTTCAGTGCAGGTTTGAAGGTAAGATACATATATATTTTGCTTTAACATATATTGAATAGTCGATTAGTGATGTCTTATAAAAAGAAAGAAATAGTAAATTGTCTTTGTTATGCTGTTGTTTCCTGTTCATACTGATGTATCTGTTTTAGCGGGAAATATTGTGATAGTGATGAGTACAGAGGCTGGAGTGATCAGTGGGGTGCTGCCCTCTAGTGAGCGGTGGCGTATCAACCTCCATGATTTGGGTAACAACATGGTAAATTGATTTAATCAAAGCAGTTTTTTTGTGAGTTCAACAACATTTCTTAAATGTCTTATAATCAGAGTCATTTTAGAATCTCTTAAACAGTTGTTGTTAAGTATTCGTACTTAATTTGACGATATCAAAGTTAGAAAATGTACGGTTAATTGTCAGCATAATTTAGCCCTTAGAGACCTAAGGTATCAAAAAATGAAATATAGTGGCTGACACTTATGGGGGCTCGCCTCCAAAACTACCATGCATATTTCAACTTGATTTCCAAATTAGGTTTCCTCCCACACAAAGACCCCCACATGCGCTAACGTCCGGGCCACCAAGAGTGATTAATATAAGTTGAATAGCTTATAACTTGTTTCATAATTGTTGTAAAATAAATAAAGTTTATATTTAAAATTGTCCTAGTTAGTGAATAATCGTTTAAAACCCCTTGGACCTCTGAATGTGTGGGTTGTGGGGTTCATAATGATAATTGACTTGGGGTAAAGGCGGATGGAGATCACAAAAGATGCCTTCCTGTGCCCCCTTCCCCCTTTCAATAAAGTTTTTACTCGAGTCCTGTTAACATACACAAACTTTTGTAATCTTACTTTTTGTGCTTTATGCTTTAAATATTGCTTAATTGGCTTAATACAATATACATAATATTTTTACAAGAACCCAAAGCAGACCGTTTCTGTACGGAGTCTCTTGGCCGCTGAATTAGTCAACCAACATGGCCACATGTCAAGTTACATCATGGCCGCCGATGACAACAAGAACTTGATTATTATCCACCAGGGCACAATAGTAGCCATCCTCAAGACAACGTCCATTATCACTGCTGTAAGTACAGCCTGGCATGGCCACTGATTGGTGAACAATCATTTAATAGGGTTGTATGTGATCCTACATTTGTTAACAGTTTCTCTTTCAAGAATGTCATACTTTACTTCAATTTATTTTTCATGAAATATGTAACATCCTTTATTTACTTTGTTTTAAAATTTATTTGATTTAATTTCCAATATTCACTGTAGTTAAATTAAATATTTGCTTTGGGGCTTTTTCAAAATATTTTTTTGTTTGACTACGTACTTTAATTTTTTATGCATATTTCATTTAATACTTAAAAAGTATATTTTCAAAGCATCAACCATGTAGGTACATGTTTTGGGGGAAATTGAGGTCAATATCAAATTAATTTTAGCCAGATCACAGAATATTACTCCTTTTTTCGGAAGAGTTTTAAGGAAAGCAACTTCTTCCTTTGGTTTAAATGTGCCTTAAATATTTATCATGTAGGTGGGTCATTAAAGGTCCAACCTTGAGCAGGAGTAGTTAGCTCACCTTGGGCACAGCTAATTACATGTATTGTCAACTTGTCCTTTTGAATTCTTGAATGGCCAAGGGGACATTAAGAAGTAATCAAACCAGGTAAATTTAAACTAAAATTGATAAAATCTTGCTGGTTCGATTCTTAGAATTTTTTATTTCACCGACAGATGTGCCAGGGTAGGTTCGTGGCAGAAGACCAACTGCTCCCGTTAGGAATACCTTCCGGAGGAGGACCCGCCATCTCGTCACAAGTAGCTCTAGGGTCAGAGAGTGGAGCAGTGTATATCTTTCACAACTTCAATGTATGTGTGCCCATAAAATTGAGATTTCGTACATTTTGTTTTATAACAGACAAGTCTATATGATAAGTAATGATAGAGTTTGAAACAAAAGACATAGGTCATATCACATGAACATGAATAAGTTTTCACCAATGGTTGCTTGCTTTCCTTACAACAATGCAAATCAAGGGATTAGCTCATGTTTCCTCATGCTAAAGATTTATAATTACCAAACTTACAAAAAGAGCAACTGACCAATGCCCTTATAAACATCTACTTTAAAATATTTAAAAAGAAAGAAAGAATATAATAGCATCATGACTAGTGTCCACAATCCTGTATATATTTTTTAAATTTCTTTATAATTTACATAATACCACAATTTCCTTTATAGATTGTTGACTTTACTTTGTCTAGGTAACAGAGGATGAATATGCTAATACCCAGTACCCTATCACAAACCTCCGAGCTCTGACGGTCCCAGACAAAGACACCGACCTGCTTCTGTGTACTGGTCACTTCAATTCCTTAAATGTCTACTCTGATGGGAAGGTCAGTATTTATACGGGGGATATCTAACCAGTGATGATCCGTCATTATATTCATACAATAGGACCAGTTGATTATCTGATGTATGTTCTACAGGCATCAGAGTGGTTTTGATAGTGAATTCAACAGGACAATCTTTCATCAATGCTCAGGAGTTAGAATTTAGATGTCTCATAATTCATAGAAATTTAGATGTCTCATAATTTATAGAAATTGACTTGAAATTGGGAGAAGTTTTAACATTTGCCATGACATAATGTCTTTAATGTTTATTTCACATGAAATTGTCAAAGCAAAAAAGACCCAATTTCGTCAACTTTTGTCACAATCATGTAGATAATTAATATGAATTGTTCTCGTGTTTTAAATACCTTGATGAAATCATAATATGCAGGCCTTTTTCAAGGACCATAATAGATGAAATTATATATCAGAAGGCCCATGGCTAGAAACTGTTCATTTTAACTGTCAGATAACAGACAGGATTTTATCAGCTAGTCCTGGTTGATAAGTGGGACAATGCTGTGTCAAAAAAAAGTTCCAATCTTCCTATAAACACAAAATGATTAGTGAGACAGTCAGATTATAAGTGCTGGCAGGATTAAACAAGCATTGCTTTAACATCATAACATCAATCCTTAAATCTGGTAGATGTACTAGCTAGTAGATAGTCTAATTCTGTTCAATCATTAAGTTTGATCAATTTTAGTAGATTTCTGGATAGTTTTGAAAGTTTTATATACATACCTGGTTTACACAAAATATGATTCAGTATTATATTTTAGAAGGCAACTCGGTTATCGAGTACATATATGATCAGAGGTCTTGTGAAATGTCTTCTGTATTTTAGAACCAGGAACAGATTTGAAAATTAATATAGATCAGGTTTTATTAAATTGCTGTCGTATATTTCTGTTTTAAGATTTACACTTCATAGTATGTTAGGTTTTTTCTGTGTCATTATATATTTCATGTCATTTTCTCTGATAAAATATCAGTACTAGGTATCCGCGCCATTTCTTCTATGAAATTATGATGTTGTATTATAACATGCCATTTCCCTCCGATAGAATGTCATACTTGGTCATGCCGCTTTAATGTAATAATATTATGTCATACCATTTTCTGTGTCTTGTAGAAAGTTGCCCAGCACCAGACACCTGATTGGATAAATTCTCTGGAGGTTGCCGACCTTGATGGTGACGGAACTAAGGAGGTCGTGTTCGGTTGTCTTGACAACAGTGTCCATGCTGTCAAAGTTTCTCCAACTTGAAGTACGATTTTTAAGTGGAATTTGTGATGATCAAATGATACAAACATGTCAACTGTGCGTTAAGAGCAGGCCTCTAATGTTATCAGGACATGTTTGACCTGGACAGTACTGGTCAGTACTGGTCAGATTCATTCGTTACTGTTGAATGTAGACATACACAAAAGGAGGACAAGACAAACATTCATTGAAACAATTGTGCTGGTCAACTGGTCAACTGGTCAATTGGGTCAAACATACTTTGCAATACTATAAACACAAGATATACTATTGCCCGTTTTTCTTAATTAAAAAAAAGAAAATAATTTTCTTGTTTATTGTGCATTATGCAGATTTTATTCATTTGTTTCTGTTGAAATGAAAAGAATAAATTGACAAACTGAATAAAAGATTTCAAAAAAAACACATTTCTATTTGACCAAATTATTGATGTGAATTGTCATACAATGTGACATCTGATTCTTTTGTTGAAAATTTTATGAAACTGGGGAAATGAACAATAACCACAACATTTAATGCAAACGATATTAAACTACGGTATCTTTCATATTTATCACAGTTTCTCGGAGAACATGGACAGTGTCTGAAGAATAGCCGTTACTCAAACACTAGTATATTCAGGAGAGCCACTTCCTTTCATATATATGCATTTCTTATTACTTAAAGGCATTTTTGGGGCAAAATTTGGAGGCAATCACTGGAAAGCAGGGTGACTTTCGTCACACCCCATACCTTACCAGGAGTTTATAATTGAATTATATTATAAAGGTATTTATTTGAACAACTAACAAACATTTACTTTACTGCTGAAATGTTGTCCTATTTTTATATTTTCCAGTCATCATATGAAGTTGAGGTTTTCATCAGTCATTCCAATATATAAATGGAAAAAATTCAGATTGAAAGAAAAATATGAAGATAATTTTCATTGTCATGATAATCACCAAATTATTCATTTTAAAAAAAAAGACTCTTGTATTGAAATTTAGAAAGAAAACTGGAATGTTCAAATCATGGCTGCTCTTCCCACACAACACGATATTAAGTAATGAGTTGTCAATCAAGCAATGATAAGTCATTGACCTTCTTTACATATATCTTATAAACATAAAACACCTGAATCTGTCATACTTCCATACCATGAACTTGCACACAATGCTCAGTGTTACAAACCCTATTCCAATATACATGTTTAACAATATTCACACATAGGTGTCTGTCAATGATTTAATTTATATGCTTATTTCGTTCTACCTTGGAACTCACAAAGATTAAACACAATACTGGTAGTTACAGTGCAAGATCTGAATGTAAATGAGAGATATACCTGTGTTTATTGACAACTGAAAATAAGCACCTGTGTTTATTGACAACTGAAAATAAGCACCTGTGTTTATTGACAACTGTGAAAATAAGCAAATGTTCCAAGTAGAATTGATTTCCCTCGCTGTGGTGTGGTTGAAATATCCAAATATATCTGGAGAACATCAACCAATCAGAATCATGGAAAACATGCAGGCACAACAATAGTCCAGGAATTACATCAATATTTCAGAAAAAGTTTTGAAAATTAGGTGCCACAAATAGGGCAGGTAGCTAGGAAGATATTTCATTTATGGATTGCATGTGAGGTACTTTCTTACGGCCAGCTTCTGAAGTCTGATCTCTGCAGCTGTGTGGAGAGGATTTGTCTGTTATATATCTAAGCACTATGACAGTTCGCTGTATACCTGTACACATACAATGAAATGTTTAGGTTACAAATGGACTGCAAAATTAATGCTAACAACAGAGAAATAGAACAGCCCTAACTTAATTCTTTACACACAACAAGAAATAGAACAACCCTAACCTAATTCTTAACACACAATAAGAAATAGAACAGCCCTCACTTAATTCTTAACACACAATAGGAAATAGAACAGCCCTAACATAATTCTTTACACACAATAAGAAATAGAACAGCCCTAACTTAATTCTTTACACACAATAAGAAATAGAACAGCCCTCACTTAATTCTTAACACACAATAGGAAATAGAACAGCCCTAACTTAATTATTTACACACAATAAGAAATAGAACAGCCCTAACTTAATTCTTTACGCACAATAAGAAATAGAACAGCCCTAACTTAATTCTTAACACACAATAAGAAATAGAACAGCCCTAACTTAATTCTTTACACACAATAAGAAATAGAACAACCCTAACCTAATTCTTTACACACAATAAGCATATAGAAGTACTCTACTTACATGAGGTCATTTGTATTCTCATTTTCTATAACCATTTTTTTCATAACGATTAACATTAAAGCTATCTAGGATTTCAGTGATTTAATGGTATGTAGTATTAGCATGATTTTGCACTTTCCAAAATAGCACACAAAAACTGCTAATATATTTATATGATTTTCACTTACAAAAAACTGTTAACCGCATCACACTAGTGTGATGGGGTTGGTTCACTGACTTGTATCACAATTTGTTCTTTGATAAAAATGTTACAATATGTTGCATGTACATTACATTTTGTGGAAATATAAATATTGACTTCTCCAGGAGAAAAATAAAATCTGATGTCCCTAAATATCCAAATAACAAAGCAAATCATGAAGCACAGTTCACTTCTTGGAATAAACACAGCTTTTGAAAGAAAATAAACCACTGAAATAAATAACAATGCATTATCATATCTCCAGACTGAACAATTGCCAAGAGACAAAAAAGAACTTGAAATGTGGTGTTACTTATCTGCGATTTGTGGGCGAGTTATCCCCCTTTACACATTATACACAGTATGAGAAATTTCCCTTCAAAATGATACTTGTAATATATTTTAACAGCGATGTTCCTTATCACTTGATACATTTCAATTGGGATTTCCAAGATATCTTCCTTACACGTTATACATGGAGTAATGTAATGACTTCATTACTTTTGTATCATCGCTTGCATTCTTGTGTACCTTCCAGAAGTGTCATACATTCTTGTTTACTTGTTAAGGTGTCATCAATGCTTGTGTTCCTTTCATAAGAGCCATTCATTCTTGTGTACCTTTCAAAATTATCAGTTTAATAACCGTTGTCCATTTTATCTTTATTATTATGGGTATTTGATGGATTTTCTTGGCTTTGAACTGTTTTCGAAAGGAGCAGTATTTCACAGTAAGGTAGAATATTGTGTATACCAGGAAATTCTCACCAGTTTAAATTGGCCTGTTTGCCCTCTGAACTGAAGGTAATTTATAATGACAGTGAATACCATACTTGTACACATATCATATGCAGTATAGTAATTAAGCGCAAAATCAAGACTGGGTAAATTCTAATTGAATTTTTACAGAACAGAGATATTTGACTGAAAATTTTCTGGTATTAAACATTTGATCCTCCAATGCTTTACTTGTACCCAGAATACGCTTTATATGATCTTTAACATACACTGTTAGGTCGGAACACAATTATTATAATTACACAGTGTAACCATTTAGTCCATGGTAAATATACGAGAGGCTATATCATCTACAACCCAGTCAATGCCCTTCAGTAAGTTGTCCCCGGTTACAGCACTACATCCTTGTATTAACCAATGGTGAGTTTCTATGGATTCCAGCTGCAGTGCCTGAAAATTTCAAAGAAAAATCTTAACGAAGAAAACACACGCTTGAAAGAACACAAAATATCTTAGCAGACAGGAGGGTCAGTCCCACTTTTTCAGTATAACTTTTGATCCCCATAGGCTAAGCATGCTTGCACCAAAATTGGGTTGAATTCTGTGCAGCTCTTTGGGAGGAGATCAAGTTTAATGCTAGTGTTGTCAGACAACAAATAACGAATGGATGTCTGACGAAGCACCATCACATATGCTCACTCTTGTAAAAGTTCCTTGGCTGTTGCACTAATTTCAAAAAACATTGGTGACTTAAAAAAAGGCTCCCTTTCCTTTCGAAATTGTTTTTCAAGCTACCAGTACAGATGATAATACATCTAAAGACATGTAACTAATTTTCAAACATAATGTTTTTAATGTAATTCATCAAACTGTATGACATTCTATAGGAACAGTTTTATTTTCTTGATCATCTCTCAGTACCTTTAGCTCGAAAGAGACCCAGAGGGCCTGTATCGCTCACCTGGGTTTTCAAACAAACATGGGAAAATATTCTCAATAAAAGTACTTTTGCAAATATTTTCATATATTGAGTCTCCTAGGCTTTACAATGTTTCACTAAATGAATATTTATACAACTCTATCCCAGTATGCTACTGGCCAAATATCATGGCCCTAGGTCCTCTAATTCTTCAGAAGAAGTTGCTCAAAGAAAAAGTTGCCAGACAGATGACAGATGACAGACAACCGCAAACATGGACAGCTCAACTGGCACTTCGTACCAGGTGAAGTAAAAATGATCTGCAATGTTATTCAAATATTTTATATAAATAAAAACTTACATCTTTGATTGATTCCGATGACAAAGCACCAGGTAAATCTTGTTTATTTGCAAATACCAGTAATGTAGCCCCGGCAAGTCTCTGAAAATGATATAAGATCACAATTATAATACATGTACATGTATCTTAATTGAAAATGATATAAGATCACAATTATAATACATGTACATGTATGTATCTTAATTGAAATGATATAAGATCACAATTATAATACATGTATGTATCTTAATTGAAAATGATATAAGATCACAATTATAATACATGTATATATCTTAATTGAAGTTTTCAGTACATGCATGAAACATGTACAGTGAATTTAATTTTTCATTTCGGTAACAAGACAAATATGATACCATATTTACAGGATGAGACATCAGTAAAAAATGTTTACAAGATGAAGAATACACTTTTAAAACACATCGAAGACTCATGTTACGTATTCTTGTAATTGGCATGCAAGTTATTTGTATCAAAACAAAACTAGTGCAGGTGTATAGGTGTCAATAAATGTCAAGGAACAGAAGATTGTTTCTTTAAAAAATCTCCTTAATGACAAAAAATTATCAAAATAATAGTTTTAAGGATCCTTGTACCAATGCCAAAAATTGTAACTACACAAGGTAACTTGTAACTACACGAGGTAACTTGTAACGACACGAGGTAACTTGTAACGACACAAGGTAACTTGTAACGACACGAGGTAACTTGTAACTACACGAGGTAACTTGTAACTACACGAGGTAACTTGTAACTACATGAGGTAACTTGTAACTACATGAGGTAACTTGTAACTACATGAGGTAACTTGTAACTACACGAGGTAACTTGTAACTACACAAGGTAACTTGTAACTTGTAACGACACAAGGTAACTTGTAACTACACGAGGTAACTTGTAACTACACAAGGTAACTTGTAACTACACGAGGTAACTTGTAACTACACAAGGTAACTTGTAACTTGTAACGACACAAGGTAACTTGTAACTACACGAGGTAACTTGTAACTACACGAGGTAACTTGTAACTACACGAGGTAACTTGTAACGACACGAGGTAACTTGTAACTACACGAGGTCACTTGTAACTACAAGAGGTAACTTGTAACTACACGAGGTAACTTGTAACTACACAAGGTAACTTGTAACGACACGAGGTAACTTGTAACTTGTAACGACACAAAGTAACTTGTAACTACACAAGGTAACTTGTAACTACACGAGGTAACTTGTAACTACACAAGGTAACTTGTAACTACACGAGGTAACTTGTAACTACACGAGGTAACTTGTAACTACACAAGGTAACTGTTTTATCTGGCATGACTTAATCTGTGATTAAACATTTCTGAAAACCTTACCTTTCAGCACTTTTATGACAAATAATAAAGGTGAAAGAAACAAAATATATATAACAATAGTGTTCTGAGTTTAAAACAATAGTCGTGGCTAGATCGACATTGGTGAGATGTGAACCCTGAACTTGAGGTTGTTAAACTGTTGCTCTAACCAACTGGTCAATAGAAGCTCGGGTGGTCGGGTGGTGTAGTGGATAGCGCACTTGCCATTCACCAAGGCTGCCGGGGTTCGATTCCCCTATCAGACAAAAGGTTGTCATTCTGAACCAGCCTTGATCAGACGTGGTATCAGGAGTATTTGATAGCATCTGGATCTTGGTGTACAAGTAAATTATAAGTGCCTTGTTGATTAGAGATGTTGTTTGTATGTCAATTTAATTTTGTTACAAGTGTAATCACATATACACTAACAAATAAAACGCACCCTAGGAAAGGTAACTCGGCCTTTTGGGAAGTTCACAGTATCCATTTAAATGGAAAATAAACTTGTCATTAAATTTTGATCACTTGCCTCTTCCACTAACAGGTTCTCAAGTTCTCGTTTACAATCCTGGAGTCGCATCCTGTCAGCACTGTCTACCACCCATATCAAACCGTCCGTGCTCTCAAAGTAGTTCCTCCAATAGGACCGTAGCGACTTCTGGCCACCAACATCCCACACATTCAACTTAAACCTGATGGAAGCAATAACATTATTTGGAATATTTTTTCGTCTATCTCTATGCTAATTATATAACAACACATATATTTATAATTTGTATTTGTGTTGGAGTTGTCTCCCTTGAACACTTTTGATCAACATCATCAGATCTAATAATTAAGATCTACCTTGATTGTTATCAATTATTCATTCGTTTCTGTAAAATTTCATTCAAATGTGGAGAAGGCTAAAATATGGCATCATTTAAAATAATTAACCAGGTTCAAATTATAAACCATCAGCTGCATTCTAAGGGTACTTATAATAATTGAGAGAGTTGTTTGAAGTTTGCATCCCATTTGACCCTTGAGACCAAGAATGTTAGGCGAAGAAGCCGTAATTTATTTCACTCCAGGCTAGCTACAGGTCAAATAACATAATTGATTATGTTATACTTTGTGTGCAATGCAACAAAAACATTCTAGATAGCAGCCTTTCAGTACATACCCTCTATGCTCCAGGGTCTTTATATTAAATCCCAGTGTTGGAGATATAGTATCAATATCCTCTCCATTAAACTTCTTCAATATCGTAGTCTTGCCAGCATTGTCAAGTCCTCTAGGTACATTCAGTTAAGGGTTCAGTATTATCATGATCACCTAATAAGTTTTATTATTACTAATAACCCAATGAATAAAAAAACATGCATACAGACTGGTATTTATATCTGGTAAGCAGTTTATGATATACATAGATAGGACTGTTGTTGTCTCTTTCCCCTTATTAATTTCTGTATAATTGACAATAATACAGCTGTTTTGGTAAACAATTATGAAATGTTATGCTTTAAATTTTAGAGAATTCAAGACATAATGCACGAGTCTGCTCTTCTTCGAACTTGAAATGTTGCAGATGAGACTGGGACAATCGCGGGCAACCAGGCTGTTTAGCTGATTTAAAAGAGTGTCTCTCTAGAGTTCTGAGGTCCCGGTTCAAACCCAGGTCTAGCTTGCAGTCAATTTTTCTTCTCTTGTTACAGTGATGCCTGTAACCAGCCCTTGTTTCAAGTACTGGGTGAACACTTGGCAATGGGTGAACACTTGGCAATGGGAAATCTTCACCTGGGTTGTTAATAACATCTATCTTCAGGAGCAAACACTTATAAGTAAAAGGATGGAGGAATATAGGCGATTATGGTCAAATCCTGGCCTGGCCACTTATTTTCCCTCTCCTGTTACAGCAGCAAATAAAAAATATATTTATATTGTACAAAACCTACCTCTATGTGGAGATATTTTCAGATTTAGAGGGAGGTCTTACTTTGTGAAAGTTTCAGAGAAGGATACATATGCATGAATATGGACACTCTTAACTCTAGGTGGATGTTGTTCCAAGATATATGAACCACAGCGACAAATTATATTTAATTCTAGGCAACATAAGCCATGTTTAGGTTCAAGAATCCCTCTGAAATAAGTTATAGACACCCTTCATTCCAACTCCCTATTATAAAGCCTTATCAGAACAAGAGATCCCAGAGGGAGCTTTGCACCCACCATAGTACCAACTTCATTAGCTCTATGTCAGTTTGATCTTTTCTCTTCTTTTCTCTTATCTGTTCGATCAGTTTGCCTATCTGTCACCTTAATCAATCTTTTGATCAACCTTAAAAGTTAACATGCACAGCTCAGGATCACTGAGTGAAGGGGAACCTACATGTCAAATTTGAGAAAAATTCCTCCTGTTCATTCTGAGATAATAGCGATAACAAACTTTAACTCTAACAAGATGGCCGGACAATATGATTTGATATGCATAACTAAGAACAAGAAGAACCCTTATGTGAATTTGAGAAAGATCCCTCCAAGACTTTTTGAGCAATCGGGCTAAAATAATTTTACTCCCAAATCAATATGACCACCTGCCAGCCATCTTGGTTTTCCAATCATCCCCAAAATTTGAAATACGGAACTATATATATAACGGAGCGATTGGGAATGTTAACCTTCATGTGAAATTAGAGAAAGACCTCCTGAACATTCTGAGAAATAACGCTAACAAACTTTCATTCTCAAATTCAAGATGACCTTTATTCTGTCCCAAAATTTAATATGCATAACGAGGGGTGACGGGGACCTTTCTGTCAGATTTGAGAAAGACTCTTCCGGAACTTTCTGAAAAACAGCGCATAGGGTACTTTTCTGAGTAACAGTGCTAACAAGAATTGTTTAAAGATGGACAGATGGACCATGGCAACAGGGTGATTTGAATAGCCCACCATCCGATGATGGTGGGCTAAAAACCCAATTAAAAATTGGAACTTATGTATGAATTTAAATCAATCGAACATGTACACTATATATTGAAATGTTTCATAGCGAGGTTAACATAGGAAATAGCATGTCAGTCTCTGCGACCCAATCAAGTCTTTACTTAGGAAATGACATATTACCTAAAGTTAACGTATATATACCTACATTGTAAATGATTAGTTACATATAAGTCATGCAGAGCTTAATTTCTCTTTCGCTAGCTGTCGAGTCATATTCTGGTCTTAAATTTTGAGCTATTCGTAGCTATGACTCACAAAGTGAACTAGCCAAGCCACCGAACCTGAATTATATATATTATGTATATGAATACCAAAAGGATACAACATTAATATCCTGACTTCTTTCTCCTTCTGCTTCATCTTCTTTAATATCGTGAGGAGACCCATGATTGATGTTATGGGCGTCTTAGGATTTCTTAAAAAAGCCAATGCTTCAGTATGTCATGTTAAAGTTGTTTATTCTGAACTCTTCAAGTGTGGAGGTAGCAAAGTTAAATTATCAAAAACCGTCAAAGGTTGTTCGCGAAATTTAGAGATAAATTATCACCAATAAACTAAGACTATCAAAATAAATAGATATTGACGGTATTTTCACCATCAAACTTGCTCGATTCTCTAATGAATGTACTACGAATAACTTTGTGTATGTCGCAATCCATCACAAGGGAAGATGGCGGCCAAGAGCAAGGATCGACTCTGGCAGTTTGATGTTTCCGACCCTACCAAGCATCCCGATGGTTTTACTGTCTACAAAGTATCATGCAAGGTTGTTAGTTAATCATTTTAATGGTTATCTGGTTAGGTAATATGGTAAAACTGTTTCAAATTCGCATGGAAATCTATCATAAATCAGCTGTCTGGTAGCCGGTGATGCATGGTTGCCACAGTCGGTGCATGACAGTTGTCAGAAAATGTGGTACTGGCAATTTCATTCCACGTTGACAAAGTAGTTTAGATTAGATGATTAAAGCTCTATTGAATAATTGTCCTTATTATTATATCGAGTTGTTTAGTTCTATAATTTACAAATGATGTGTTCAGTTATCCAGCAGATGATGCTGACCCCACAGGGGCATGGATCGCTTTACTTGTAACATAAAAAAATAGGGGTCTCCTATACTAATATATACAAAGGGATATAACGACAGACGAAAAATCCGTTACCCCCTTTTCTCTTTCAGCCCGTGTCAATCACAAATCTTTGTCCATATTGGATATACCTCGGTTGAATATTGAAGACAATTGATTTATTTACAAAATGAAACCATAACTACGACTGTCTGACACATAGTTATCCACTGACACCGCTTTAAGGTTGCAATTACACCATTAAATTGCGACCAAACCAAATTCTATACTCACGAGAAATGACCAAGTTTCAAGGATAAACTCGATAAATATATCCAAGGAATGGTTTAAATCCTTATTTGATATTCTCAATCCAATACATGTGCTGCCCGCTTCTCTGAAATACTACGTCGATCAGTTTCTACACACGACAAGTGGTATATGGGAATTTTCCCCCTCGCACACCTGCATTACACAGTAGCAGTCGACAACTAGACGCTATTTTCTTTCGAATTATTTTACGCTCCGCACAGAATGATGTCCCGCCCTATCATTGGCTACCTGTATGTATGCGAAAGGGAAGCTACTCCAAAAATGTTACCTCATTTGTTTTCTGCCACTGATAGGGCGGGACATCATTCTGTGCGGAGCGTAAAAATTAGTATAGGAGACCCCTATTTTTTTATGTTACAAGTAAAGCGATCCATGCCCCTGTGGCTGACCCATAAGTAAATGGCCTCACTGAAACATGCCAAGCTTGGAATTTTCACCATGCCTATGCTATACAAAATCTGGAACTAAACTGTAAACAAAAAGACACACTGTCAATCTGGCCCCAACAAAACTTTGTGTGTATACATAAACACCACTTGCATCTTTCCCCACTTCTTCAAAATCCAATTATTAGGTGCATGAGGTGATTTAAATTAAATTCTCTGCATTATGATTAATATTCATGGATTGTTTTTGTGGCAGAATCAACATCTCTAACATATGCAACCAGCTTACCTTGTAGCTATTATACAATTCAAGTTAATCTAATTAGTTTGGTAACAAACAATGAAATCCTGCATGTTCATAACATACAAATGAAGTAATGTTTTGATAAAGACTGTAAATGGTAAATTAAAAAGTACCTGTTTTTAACTTTAATAGCTATAACCATGCATGAGCCTTAAATTCTGTCAGGCCAAATAAAAAAATGTGTTTCTGGCTCCCTTACACAAGATGTACCCTGAAAAAATGGGTTCCTGGCTGACCCTATATCTAACATACACAAGATGTACCCTAAAAAAAAGTGCCAAACCAGAAACACTATTTGACAGAATGACCTTGGCCCCTTAATTCTAATGTGATTTTGCTTGTATGGTTTTGATGACCTGCAAAATGCAGAAAATAGTGTAAACACTTTTGTAACCAAGCTACATGATGACTTTGACTTGGCACAAATCATAAAATAAAAAGGCACAGATTACAATGTAGACATTTCAAGGATGCTTCAAGCCTTCAATATAAAAAATAAAATAAGACTAAGGTATGTGATAAAATTCAACCATGGTTCAGCACGCTACAGAGATATATAGATAAACCAATCAAGGAAATCTGGGCTTGATGATCATGCGTTTCCAGTGATTATATATTGCTCAAATTTTGTAATTAAAACATGAATGCTTTCTTTTTTTAGGTGTTCCAGATCCATTCACCTGAAAGTTTGACAGAGGTAAGTCTTATATTGAAAAAAACTGGCAACAGAAGATGATATCAGGGATCCATGTTCTACTGTAATTTTGGTGATTTTTTTTGTATATAAATACAGTTACCTCTCCATTATTTTGTTTTATTTACAATTGCCTTAATTTCCCTCATAGAAAACATGGTAACAGCAACTGTATTTACATGCCAATAAAATGGGTCAAGAACATGACCTAGTCGGTGAAGTAACAATTGGCATAGGAATACATGTACACAAGTCAAGTTCTAGACTCTAAAGTTGATACTTATTAAAAACAAAATTTTAAACAAGAAATAAATAAAATATAACGAGAAATCTGTGTATTGAGGGTCGTCTGCTAAACTTGGACACCTGCCAGTTTTACATGTCGGTAACGAATTGACCGAACGATGGCTGGTGCATTTGGTAATTTGATGCTATCTCTACCAGAAGAAGATAATGTTGTAAATGTCTTGTTAGACTTCAAATAATATACGTACATGCATGCTCGACTTGATTTATTACCTCATAAACAAAGAAAAGTTGAAATGTAATCCTTAATTGGATATCACTGTAGCACAGTCGGGCCAGGAAACGTCTGTTCACCAAATAGCTCAGTTGGTAAGATTGACAGTATAACAATCTGAGGTCTAGGGTTTGAATCTAGGCTGAGCCTCATTAACTTTTTACACTTAGAACACTGTTGATAATGTTATTTTGTTTATTTCTTTTTTAATATATTTTCATAAAAGTTCAGAAAGGTATGTGTTTACCTTGGTATATGGATTTCCTTTTGGAAATGACTTATTACAGCTATAGTCATGTCAGAAAAATCAGTTTTCAATGAAAAGTCACAGTTTTTGGCAGGAATCCTCAAGAGGAGTTTATGTCAAATTGCATGAAAAACAAACTCATAACATGTATAGATAAAAATAAAGTTAAGAAAATCATGGTATTGTCTGAAATGTGTTATCAAACAGATATCCTGTGTATCTATTTGACGTGCAGTCCTCACATCATTGAAAGCCATATACAGATAATACTGTACTTGAAGTTACTAAAACATCATGTCAATTTTTTCTCAAAATTTGTTGCAGATACTTTTATGGAAAAGATACAATGACTTCAAGAACTTATTCCGAGTGATGTTGGCACTTCACAGAGCTCTTCACAGAAAGGAGGAATTCCCCAAATTTGCCAAACCCAAACTTTTTGGTAAGGAAACGTAAAAACTGAATTTTATGGTTGATATTTTTTAGGGGCCAAAGTCAAAACTAACCTCACTGGGATTAGACTATTTTTTCTACTTTTGTAAATGTTTTTCTCAAGCTCTGTTATAAAGTAGGTCATGATCATTTGCTTATTTCCCTGAAAGTTGAAATGTTTGTTTCCGAATCACTTAATGGTCATTAGGTGAATTGTCTTCTGTACAATATAAAATATATAACTCTTTGTAATGTGATGAGACAGATTCTCAGAAAAAAAACTTACAATCTCTCTGGATGAGTTTTTCAGACATGTATTGACAAGTAAAATAAAGCACAAATTATTTTACAATCATGTAAAAGGGAACTTTATAGATCCTACCCCAAAAAGGGTGAAATTCTGTTTCTGAATTTACAAGATTTAATGATTTTTCAAGATCTCTCATACTTATATATTCTTCTGGAACTTTGTATAAATGAAATTGTTAATTGTTAACTAATTTGTTTTTGTGTTTATCAGGTCGTTTTGAAGATTCTGTGATAGAGGAAAGACGTATCAGTGCCCTACAGTTACTGAACTTTATTGGTAATCAGCCTCATCTTCACAAGTCAAAGGCATTCCAGGAATTTCTAAAGGTACACTGTTACATTGATTCTCTGGACCAGACGGATCGTGATGTATTTAACTACAAGTTATTCATAAAACAGTTTACCAAACCTGAATTCTCTTGCTTAATAAAATTTTTCTTTCAGTAGAAAGGATAAGATTGGAAGTCCTTTTTGTTGTATAAGGCAAAATGTGGAATTGAACAAAATCTGTGCGAAATAAATTTGCATGCTGCACTCTGAATCATCAGTCAATTTCTGCACAATACCTTAATCGAATATGATCAGATTCTGACAAAACTTGGTAAATACTCGTTTTAGACTAAGATTTAGGCTATGTTTGGAGAAAACATTTCTAAATCTCCAAAGTTGGATGGAATTTTAGATCAAATATATAAGCAAGGGAAAAAACCCAGACACTTGACACACAAAACATCCATCACTGAACTGATCTTTTGATTCCATATTGATTTTCCATATAAGGTATATGAGAGGGCTATTGTAAACCTTCGGATGTAGTTGTTGAAAGATGACCTAAATATTGTAAATTTGCATTTTCAGTATTTTTAGAAAGCATGTCACTGAACTAGAAAATGTACAGATGGTCTGATTTAAATTTTTCATCACAAATAATTACAAAAAGATTCATATTTTGATGAATTGGTTTGAAAAGAGCTGGACTCTTATTTTAAATCTGTTATTATCGTGGACAGGGAGGGAAGCAGAGACACGGTTTGTTTGGAAGTACAATGAAGCCGTCTAAACTGGACATTCTGTCTCCAGACTCCACGTCATCCACAGAATCCGAGGATTCACTGAATAAATCTGGTAGCGACCTGCTGCAGCCAGTAAAACATCCCCCGAGCGACCAGAACAATGTCACTGACGACAGCAACACAGACGGAGATTCAGAACACAGGTGTGCTTGTGTAGAGTAATATACAGTTACACAGAAATATTTCACTGTTATAACAGATACAATAACTAATGCTGACAAAGATTCAGGACACTGCAGGTGTGCTTGTGTAGAGTAATATACAGTTACACAGAAATATTTCACTGTTATAATAAATACAATAACTAGTAAGAACAATTTACATAAATCTACATAATAATCAGTGAAAAGGTTTCCTTATTTCTGTATGAAATTGCCTTTTTTTATCACCATGCATTGTTTCCTTTTTTTTCTTTTTTTTTTTTTCGTGGGGGTGGGGGTGTCTTTATTACTGTGAATGAAAATACATGTATTAAATATTTAGCTTGTTTGATAAACTTACTTGTATAAAATCTAGGATTATAACATGAAATTTGTTTGAAAGTATGTGTGTAACTCGATTAAAGTGTTTGTAATATAAATTGGTTTGTTTTCCAGTGATCAGAAGGAGTTGAGATTGGAAGGTGTGTGGAATTTCCCACAGATCCCGGACAACATCAGCCTCAATTCGTACGATGATGACGTAGAGGATGCTGATGTTGAGTCGAACCTCAGTGCCTCCCTCCCTGACACAGACATCGCCTACTTCGATCCCCTGTCTACAGATGACCTGGAAAGCAAAACTGATATACACACTAATGGCAGTTGGTTGTTTGCAGCCATGAACACATGTGCAGGTATTTTGATTAGTAAGACGTTTATCAAATACAGAGTCATCTATTATAATGAAAATTTGATGAATACAAAAGAAAAATGAGATTACACTAGAAGACAATGAATGGCTTTATTATTTTTAATTTCATAATAGAAATGGATACCGAGGACTTGAGGGATGATACAGATTCAACAACACCATCAGATACTGATGCTGGTATTCAGGTAATACACTGACTGTATCTATTTCAGTTTTGCAAAAATTCATTATTTTGTTCCAAAAATGTGTACAATGTTTTGATTGAACCATCAAACCTTTTGCATTTGGATCAAGAAAATGTTTCAGAAGGACTGTTGTTTGTCTTTATTTAAATATGCTAATTTTAAATGAGAACATTATTGTTTTAAAACCAAACAGATTGATTTTGACGAAAAGACGGAGGAGATGATGACCTCGACAGATACAGTCATTGAAGTGAAGATTGATGGCGTAGATATCACAGAGTCAAGCAGTGGAAGTCTGAAATCCTCAACACAAGATCTCAGTGAATTCGACCCACTGCGAATGAGGTCTGAATCTAGCATTGAGTATGGTAAGGGTGACCTTGACCTTTCACATGCTACCGGGAAAGGAAGCGCGTCATCGCTTAGTAACAGTGTCACGTCAAGTGCAACATCGTCCCCGGTACATAAGGTTGGTCGCAGTCCACACCGCGTTCGGTCACAAACCGGCGAATCTGTGTCCACTATGGATCTAGGGGGTAAGGAGGACTACATCTATATGGCGGCCAATCAGATCTGTCAGGCACAGGACCATGAGGCCAACGGTCGATATGAGCTCGCCTTCTCCTCATACAAGAGCGGAGTGGGAATCCTGCTCCAGGGGGTTCAAGGTGAGAACGTACAAGGTACTATCAGATTTTACTCTAAACGGAAACCTATGGAGTGGAATTGTCTACTCTCTTTCAAAAGACAGCACTCATCAGTCTCTATCCAATAAGGGTATGACAGTGTTCTCCCCAGGAATTTTTTGATGCGCTATGGTATCTTTTTGTAAAACCCTTCCATCAAAGCGCAGTGCTGCCAACCATTTCCGCGTCACTACCCATCTATCATGCGCGACGCCACTTTGAGAAAGAAAACTCAAAACAAGAGTAATAATTGATGTACTCAATTTTTTACTTGTGACGTAACAATTACAATCATAGTGATTATAATTGTTACGTCACAAATAAAACATTGCTGACATCAGGTTTCACAATTATATGACGCTACCTGGTGAAGGTTTACATTGTTCTTTTTCACATAAATTCTATTTAAGTCAATTTTAAAACAAGGTTTAGAGAAAGAGAAAAGATAATAACTATGTGGGTGTCAAGTGTATGACAGTTTTATCATGGGTGGTATATGTGGTCAGTGCTTCAGCATGGCTAACATTGCTATCCATCCATATACACACATAGCATATTATCTTGTAATACAGCTGTGTGATAAAGATAGAGAATGGCTGGCATTTATAGAATTTTGAATTATGTAGGCATTAATATGGTAGACATAATTATTGTTATTAACAATAACGATATCATACTCAAACAAAGACAAAAAACTTAAAAATTATAACCAAAGCAATGTTTTTTTGTATATATGTAGTTATATATATAAATGTTGTTCATTCATCAGGAGATAAGAATAGAGCAAGGAGGGATGCTGTGAGGAGAAAAACAGCCCAGTACCTCATCAAGGCAGAAGATTTGTACAATAGACACCTGGCTAAGGAGTCTCTGGACCAGAAACGATGGGCAGTATGTACACCCAATAACAAGGCTGAAATGACTTTTGATTATAAGTGTACTTAGATAGATGGTGCAGAATCTGTCATCCATCAACATCAGTTTTTCCTTACAACAACTTCTTCTTCATGCCTAGACTCTTAATATTTGTACCATTGGTTGTGGATGTGGAGGGTGTTGGTACCATTGGTTGTGGATGTGGAGGGTGTTGGTACCATTGGTTGTGGATGTGGAGGGTGTTGGTACCATTGGTTGTGGATGTGGAGGGTGTTGGTACCATTGGTTGTGGATGTGGAGGGTGTTGGTACCATTGGTTGTGGATGTGGAGGGTGTTGGTACCATTGGTTGTGGATGTGGAGGGTGTTGTTACCATTGGTTGTGGATGTGGAGGGTGTTCATTTGAATAACCATCACTCAATTTCAAGGCCAAAAGGGTCAAATATGATTAAAAGAAATAGGTGAAAAATCAAACAACAACAGGAGGGTATTACAAACTTGTAGGGGTGATGTTCCATGTATTACAGTGGTGTAAAAATTGATGAAACAACTTGAGTAAAATCATACATATTGCTATTAACAATTTTTAAAGAGTTACCTCCCTTCAATAGACAGTATTGACACGACTGGCAGGTTCCAACAACAATAAATGTAAAGCTCACTCTGATGCCAGTCAATAGGGTATTTGTTACTAAGGATACATCACCGGTTTATTTAAACTATTTAAATTATTTAAATATATAATTGAAAGAATGTTTTTAAAATGTAGAAGTATTGATAATACTGTATTTCACTCAATACAGAGGAGACAGGAGGCACTACCGGTAATGTCAGTTTGACATATATCTAGTTTTGTCATATTTATAGAAGATTATTGATGTTTTGTTTGCCTCATGTTAATTTTCTGAATAATATGTCACTTAACTTCAATAAGAGGACAAGTCATATTTATGTACAGTAAGGTGTTGATGTTTGCTCACCTAATGGTTGGTTGGAAAATATATTATTTAACCTCAAGAGAAGGAGACAGGAACATTTTTGGCATCAACAATGGTATTGAGTACCTGATTGTATTGTAGGCCGACGGAGACCTGTCACCGCTTTCTGAAGTTGACCCGTCCCTGGCGCTGTTGAAGGGGTCTACCGGGGAGCTGAAGAACTACAAGGTGCTGGGTACGGTAGACAAGGTGTTACTTGTCATGGATAAAAGTACAGATGACACCTACATCATGAAGGTATCTTACATTTATATTTATTCTGTATGTAAATCAGTAATATGTAAGAAGTATCTTACACTTATACTTATTCTGTATGTAAATCAGTAATATGTGAGAAGTACAGACGACACCTACATCATGAAGGTAACTTACATTTATACCTATTCTGTATGTAAATCAGTAATATGTGAGAAGTACAGACGACACCTACATCATGAAGGTAACTTACATTTATACCTATTCTGTATGTAAATCAGTAATATGTGAGAAGTACAGACGACACCTACATCATGAAGGTAACTTACATTTATACCTATTCTGTATGTAAATCAGTAATATGTGAGAAGTACAGATGACACCTACATCATGAAGGTAACTTACATTTATACCTATTCTGTATGTAAATCAGTAATATGTGAGAAGTACAGATGACACCTACATCATGAAGGTAACTTACATTTATACCTATTCTGTATGTAAATCAGTAATATGTGAGAAGTACAGATGACACCTACATCATGAAGGTAACTTACATTTATACCTATTCTGTATGTAAATCAGTAATATGTGAGAAGTACAGATGACACCTACATCATGAAGGTAACTTACATTTATACCTATTCTGTATGTAAATCAGTAATATGTGAGAAGTACAGATGACACCTACATCATGAAGGTAACTTACATTTATACCTATTCTGTATGTAAATCAGTAATATGTGAGAAGTACAGATGACACCTACATCATGAAGGTAACTTACATTTATACCTATTCTGTATGTAAATCAGTAATATGTGAGAAGTACAGATGACACCTACATCATGAAGGTAACTTACATTTATACCTATTCTGTATGTAAATCAGTAATATGTGAGAAGTACAGATGACACCTACATCATGAAGGTAACTTACATTTATACCTATTCTGTATGTAAATCAGTAATATGTGAGAAGTACAGATGACACCTACATCATGAAGGTAACTTACATTTATACCTATTCTGTATGTAAATCAGTAATATGTGAGAAGTACAGATGACACCTACATCATGAAGGTAACTTACATTTATACCTATTCTGTATGTAAATCAGTAATATGTGAGAAGTACAGATGACACCTACATCATGAAGGTAACTTACATTTATACCTATTCTGTATGTAAATCAGTAATATGTGAGAAGTACAGATGACACCTACATCATGAAGGTAACTTACATTTATACCTATTCTGTATGTAAATCAGTAATATGTGAGAAGTACAGATGACACCTACATCATGAAGGTAACTTACATTTATACCTATTCTGTATGTAAATCAGTAATATGTGAGAAGTACAGATGACACCTACATCATGAAGGTAACTTACATTTATACCTATTCTGTATGTAAATCAGTAATATGTGAGAAGTACAGATGACACCTACATCATGAAGGTAACTTACATTTATACCTATTCTGTATGTAAATCAGTAATATGTGAGAAGTACAGATGACACCTACATCATGAAGGTAACTTACATTTATACCTATTCTGTATGTAAATCAGTAATATGTGAGAAGTACAGATGACACCTACATCATGAAGGTAACTTACATTTATACCTATTCTGTATGTAAATCAGTAATATGTGAGAAGTACAGATGACACCTACATCATGAAGGTAACTTACATTTATACCTATTCTGTATGTAAATCAGTAATATGTGAGAAGTACAGATGACACCTACATCATGAAGGTAACTTACATTTATACCTATTCTGTATGTAAATCAGTAATATGTGAGAAGTACAGATGACACCTACATCATGAAGGTAACTTACATTTATACCTATTCTGTATGTAAATCAGTAATATGTGAGAAGTACAGATGACACCTACATCATGAAGGTAACTTACATTTATACCTATTCTGTATGTAAATCAGTAATATGTGAGAAGTACAGATGACACCTACATCATGAAGGTAACTTACATTTATACCTATTCTGTATGTAAATCAGTAATATGTGAGAAGTACAGATGACACCTACATCATGAAGGTAACTTACATTTATACCTATTCTGTATGTAAATCAGTAATATGTGAGAAGTACAGATGACACCTACATCATGAAGGTAACTTACATTTATACCTATTCTGTATGTAAATCAGTAATATGTGAGAAGTACAGATGACACCTACATCATGAAGGTAACTTACATTTATACCTATTCTGTATGTAAATCAGTAATATGTGAGAAGTACAGATGACACCTACATCATGAAGGTAACTTACATTTATACCTATTCTGTATGTAAATCAGTAATATGTGAGAAGTACAGATGACACCTACATCATGAAGGTAACTTACATTTATACCTATTCTGTATGTAAATCAGTAATATGTGAGAAGTACAGATGACACCTACATCATGAAGGTAACTTACATTTATACCTATTCTGTATGTAAATCAGTAATATGTGAGAAGTACAGATGACACCTACATCATGAAGGTAACTTACATTTATACCTATTCTGTATGTAAATCAGTAATATGTGAGAAGTACAGATGACACCTACATCATGAAGGTAACTTACATTTATACCTATTCTGTATGTAAATCAGTAATATGTGAGAAGTACAGATGACACCTACATCATGAAGGTAACTTACATTTATACCTATTCTGTATGTAAATCAGTAATATGTGAGAAGTACAGATGACACCTACATCATGAAGGTAACTTACATTTATACCTATTCTGTATGTAAATCAGTAATATGTGAGAAGTACAGATGACACCTACATCATGAAGGTAACTTACATTTATACCTATTCTGTATGTAAATCAGTAATATGTGAGAAGTACAGATGACACCTACATCATGAAGGTAACTTACATTTATACCTATTCTGTATGTAAATCAGTAATATGTGAGAAGTACAGATGACACCTACATCATGAAGGTAACTTACATTTATACCTATTCTGTATGTAAATCAGTAATATGTGAGAAGTACAGATGACACCTACATCATGAAGGTAACTTACATTTATACCTATTCTGTATGTAAATCAGTAATATGTGAGAAGTACAGATGACACCTACATCATGAAGGTAACTTACATTTATACCTATTCTGTATGTAAATCAGTAATATGTGAGAAGTACAGATGACACCTACATCATGAAGGTAACTTACATTTATACCTATTCTGTATGTAAATCAGTAATATGTGAGAAGTACAGATGACACCTACATCATGAAGGTAACTTACATTTATACCTATTCTGTATGTAAATCAGTAATATGTGAGAAGTACAGATGACACCTACATCATGAAGGTAACTTACATTTATACCTATTCTGTATGTAAATCAGTAATATGTGAGAAGTACAGATGACACCTACATCATGAAGGTAACTTACATTTATACCTATTCTGTATGTAAATCAGTAATATGTGAGAAGTACAGATGACACCTACATCATGAAGGTAACTTACATTTATACCTATTCTGTATGTAAATCAGTAATATGTGAGAAGTACAGATGACACCTACATCATGAAGGTAACTTACATTTATACCTATTCTGTATGTAAATCAGTAATATGTGAGAAGTACAGATGACACCTACATCATGAAGGTAACTTACATTTATACCTATTCTGTATGTAAATCAGTAATATGTGAGAAGTACAGATGACACCTACATCATGAAGGTAACTTACATTTATACCTATTCTGTATGTAAATCAGTAATATGTGAGAAGTACAGATGACACCTACATCATGAAGGTAACTTACATTTATACCTATTCTGTATGTAAATCAGTAATATGTGAGAAGTACAGATGACACCTACATCATGAAGGTAACTTACATTTATACCTATTCTGTATGTAAATCAGTAATATGTGAGAAGTACAGATGACACCTACATCATGAAGGTAACTTACATTTATACCTATTCTGTATGTAAATCAGTAATATGTGAGAAGTACAGATGACACCTACATCATGAAGGTAACTTACATTTATACCTATTCTGTATGTAAATCAGTAATATGTGAGAAGTACAGATGACACCTACATCATGAAGGTAACTTACATTTATACCTATTCTGTATGTAAATCAGTAATATGTGAGAAGTACAGATGACACCTACATCATGAAGGTAACTTACATTTATACCTATTCTGTATGTAAATCAGTAATATGTGAGAAGTACAGATGACACCTACATCATGAAGGTAACTTACATTTATACCTATTCTGTATGTAAATCAGTAATATGTGAGAAGTACAGATGACACCTACATCATGAAGGTAACTTACATTTATACCTATTCTGTATGTAAATCAGTAATATGTGAGAAGTACAGATGACACCTACATCATGAAGGTAACTTACATTTATACCTATTCTGTATGTAAATCAGTAATATGTGAGAAGTACAGATGACACCTACATCATGAAGGTAACTTACATTTATACCTATTCTGTATGTAAATCAGTAATATGTGAGAAGTACAGATGACACCTACATCATGAAGGTAACTTACATTTATACCTATTCTGTATGTAAATCAGTAATATGTGAGAAGTACAGATGACACCTACATCATGAAGGTAACTTACATTTATACCTATTCTGTATGTAAATCAGTAATATGTGAGAAGTACAGATGACACCTACATCATGAAGGTAACTTACATTTATACCTATTCTGTATGTAAATCAGTAATATGTGAGAAGTACAGATGACACCTACATCATGAAGGTAACTTACATTTATACCTATTCTGTATGTAAATCAGTAATATGTGAGAAGTACAGATGACACCTACATCATGAAGGTAACTTACATTTATACCTATTCTGTATGTAAATCAGTAATATGTGAGAAGTACAGATGACACCTACATCATGAAGGTAACTTACATTTATACCTATTCTGTATGTAAATCAGTAATATGTGAGAAGTACAGATGACACCTACATCATGAAGGTAACTTACACTTATACCTATTCTGTATGTAAATCAGTAATATGTGAGAAGTACATATTACACCTACATCATGAAGGTAACTTACACGTATACCTATTCTGTATGTAAATCAGTAATATGTGAGAAGTACAGATGACACCTACATCATGAAGGTGACTTACATTTATACCTATTCTGTATTTCCACTCCTACTTAACGCTTAGCAATTTAGGAGTGGGATGACTGGTTCGCCCACTGTCAGTATAATGAGACCGGGTGGGGTTTACTGTATGTTTCAGTGAGGTAGCACTATAAAGTCAGCATCAGTTCCGGGCTATTACAAGGAGACAAACATGAACATATCGCAGCCTCCCAAAACACACACACATACACTACACGCATGCATCTTGCACACAGGCTAGGGAGGCCGTCCTTAAATGACCATAGCTGTTGATAGGACGTTAAACAATACTGAACAAAACCAAACCAAACCTATTCTGTATGTAAATCAGTAATATGTGAGCGTTGTCTGTAGGTATTATTAATGAATATCTTAAATTCTTAATGATGAAGATGCTATTTTAATAATGATAGAAATTATATACCTGAAAGATTATAAATTTCTGAACGATTTTCACACCGATTCTTGCGACACTTAAACTCTGGTGAAATAGAGTGATTGACAGTATTTTCTTTGATATATATAGTGAATGAAATATTCAAAATTGAAAAACAAACTGCAGTTTACAAACAGTCCTGTTTATAGCTCACCTGGTCCGAAGGACCATAATGAGCTTATGCCGTGGCGCAGCGTCCGTCGTCCGTTGTCAACTTTTTCTTCAAAACCTATCTCCTCCTATACGCCAAAGAGGATTTGAACCAAATTTAGTCTGAAGCATCACTAGGGGAGGGCAATCATTTCTTAAATAAATGAGGTTGGTTCGACCCCTGATGCCAGGGGGGAGGAGCCCTGAAGAGGAACTTAGCTAAATTTGCTTTAAAATGCATCACCTGCTATACGCTAATGAGGATTTCAACCAAATTAAGTCTGAAGCATCAGTAGGGAAGGCCAATTATTTCTTAAATAAATGAGGTTGGTTCGACCCCTGAGGCCAGGGGGGCGGGGCCCTGAAGGGGAACTTAGCTAAATTGGCTTTAAAACGCATCTCCTCCTTAAAACACCAGAGAAGATTTCAACCAAATTTGCTCTGAAACTTCATTGGGGGGGGGGGGGGGGCAATCATTTCCTAAATAAATGAGACTGGTTCGACACCTGGGGCTAGGAAGACCGGGCTCCAAACAGGACAATTTTTATTTTTTTGCTTTGAGACGGTCAAATTTGGTCAAAAACATTATTGAGGAAGAACAAACATTTCTTAATTGAATGAGGTTGATTTGAGCCCTGCGGTCCTAAGAAATGGTACAGCTAGATTATCATATTATATGGTGTAGTTTTCATAAATTGTTGAAAATTGGTTTCTAGGTTTATAAAAGCTTATAGTTGACTGAAAATTAAAATATTGTCTAATTACACCCTGTAATATGACATATTACTTATTTCAAAATCTGTTAACATGGCAAGTCAATGGAGGCCCCTGATTAGTTGAAAGTCAGATATTGTGGTCCCAGTTGGGTTAGAACATAAATCTTGTCTGGTTTTGAGGAAATTTCATATAAAGATGTACTAATGCATTCAGTTGTAATGACTTCAATATAAAACCAGGTGAGCGTTACAGGTCCAATGGACCTCTTGTTTCTATAGTAATATATGTGAATTTGAAAATAAAGTTAAAATCAGTTGCTAATTATAACAAATGTACGACACTAAACTTGGCTAAACATGTACTTGCCTCAAAGTCTGACGGGTCTGTATATTTCCTGGAACAAATTACTTTGTCTGTTACATAAAACAACAGAGAAAGGATTCTCTAAATCTTGTCTGATATATCAGACTACAGGGAAGTAAGTCTCTAAATCTAGTCTGATATATCAGACTTTTACAGGGAAGGAAGTCTCTAAATCTTGTCTGATATGTCATACTACAGGGAAGGGAGTCTCTAAATCTTGTCTGGTATGTCATACTACAGGGAGGGAAGTCTCTAAATATTGTCTGATATATCAGACTACAGGGAAGGGAGTCTCTAAATATTGTCTGAATTTTCAGACTATGGTGAAGGAAGTCTCTGCATGTCTTATCATAGTATCACACTACTGGAAGTCTCTGAAAACTGAGTGATATATCTCTGTCAACAGGGAAGGGAGTCTCTAAATCTTGTCTGAATTTTCAGACTTATTATGGAAGAGAAGTCTTTAAATATTGTCTCATATATATATCAAATTATAGGAAAGAGTTCTCTAAATCTTGTCTGTTGTGTCATGATCAGACTGGGGGGAAAGACATCTCTAAAATGTTGTCTGGTTGATAAAAAAATTGGAAAGAAGTATCAATAAAGTTTTATAAATCAGCATACAGGGGAGAGTCTCTTAATCTTTTCAGGGAACACATTCTCTGAATTTTGTGTGAAATACAATCGCAGGTCAATACTAAAGGGACAAGTTCAATGACATTTCACATTCAAGTTCAGATTCATGTATTCAAAAATATGAATATTGTAAAAAAAAATATGGAACATTAATGATTCCTGTATATTATTTGGTTTATATTTATGGCTTTTTTTTATAATTGATTGCTTTTTGCAGACTATCCACAAATCCAGTACCTGTACTACAAGGTCTAAGACCATCCTGCCAGTATCCTGCCCGTATATGGTTGGACTTCACAAGTTTTACGAGACAGACAATGCCATTCACCTGTTGCTGCAGTATGCCGCTGGTGGAAAGCTGTGGACATACATTGGAGCTTACCTACAATCTAGTCGAGGAAACCCTCGGGACAACGCCCCCGGGCTGGTCACTGATAGGGACTTGTACACTCACGCATACATGGGACAGAAAATTCATAGCAGTGACAACTCTGTGTTGGACTCCAGTAAACTGGAGGGTGGTAAACAGCAGGCTGATATGGACAATGTGTGTAAAGATAAAGAGTTTGCTGCACTCCATATGAAATACACTAAAGACAATGAAACCTGTGTCTACAGTGCTAATAAGCCAGGCATTGTGCCTACCGATTCAGAATCTAACGTGCCAGGCCAGATGTCAAAACCGTCAGACGGGGAAATAATCTGTGATAAGGATAAGAGTCCCGCCGATAAAAAACGACGAAACCACACTCTGAGTAGTATTTCTTCCTTAGATAACCAAGATATGGGTGATACAGATATATCAGATTTTAAGCCTTGTCAATTGGACCACAAAGATTTTCAAATTAGTGATATCTTAGAGAACACCAAATCTAACCTAGACTGTTTCAGCATTAATAGTATAGAGAGTAACGAGGGGGTACAGAGAATGGACAGTAATGCATCAGACAACACCACATTCGAGAGTATTCCGGAGGAAAGTGAAGTGTCGCCAAAGCACAAGCCTCATTTTGAGGACGATGTGTTTGACGGGGGTAAAGTGTCTCATACGCAGGAGATTCGTGAAAATGTGCCTGAGGACGATGCAGATATTATCGTAAAAAATGCAAAAGAGCTCATCAAATCAGTTGAAAGGACGTTATCTGTTGTCGATGGAGAAGTTGAAGAAGCGATATCACCAAAGAAATTGTCAGACTTTGGTTCAGATAGTAAAAGAGATATTTCTAGTGTTCAGGATAGTAATGATTTGTCCTCGGGCACGCCGACATCACAAAGCATAAGTGACCTACAAGACGACAGGGTCAGAGGTCAAGATTCAGCAAGTCTGGCAGAGGATTATGATAGTTCAAATGAAACCAGTATATATGACCTCAACAGGTCAAATGAAGGTCAAGGTTCAGACACAAGTGATGGGGAGCAAATGAAAGCAATGAGTGATTCCCCCAAGAAAGATCCATCAGAACTTGAACAGGTGTCTGTAGAGTTGTTAGAAGATAGCAAAGACAGGTCAAACACTTTAGTCAAACCAAAATCTGACCCTGACTTAACCTCAAGAAAATATAGTGACCTTGACCGCAAAGAGTCAAGGTCATCAACCTTCACAGAACACTCGCTGACTAGACATCCTACTCCGCCGAAGAAACTTAGCCTGAATCGCATGAACTCTAAAGACCTGTGCCGGTCAGCATCCATGGAACGAGAATTGACCTCCCCATTGAAGACGAGACACAGAAATTTCTCAGGTTTGTTCCAGCAGCTTGATTTAGCCACTAGTAGTCCAGAGCAGGTCCACCTACCCGAGTCCTGTATCCAACAATGGGCAGCCGAGATGGTGGTGGCATTGTCAAGGCTTCATGCAGAGGGAATATTTTGCAGGTACGCTTTCTTATTTTCATGGTAGCATATAACTTTCATTGATTGCAAGGAGTGATGACGATGTGAATTCAACATGACATCATATATTTACGAAGCATTTTGAACCATTAATTCTTCATGTAAATGAAAACAATTGAAGGCATTCAAAACCATATACATACATAAAGAATACCTGGTGGAAACATTTTAGCCATGAATTATTATGATATGATAAACCAGATTTATTTGATATACTTAATTACAGTCTATTACAGACAATACCATATACAATGAGATCATTAAAAATTAAATGTACCTAGTACTTATTTTTTATAAATAAACTCCAAATAATTTCAAATATGGCAAACACTGAATTTTTGAAACATTTCACTTCATTGTTACTCAAGAGCATAATTGACATGGATTGGACTTACTACCCAAAATTTAGGTCTCAAGGTATTATTCAGCTTCACCTCACACATAAAATTTACAAGTAACGATGTGTAATTTAGGAGGCATGGTAGTCTAGTGGTAGGGCGCCGGGCGCATGACCGAAGGGTTGTGGGTTTGAGTCACGGCACGGGACTGTGTTGTATCTTTGAGCAAAATACTTTACTCCGCTTGATCCAGTCTACTTAGCTGTAAATGAGTGCATGGTTGGGCAGTGCTAGAATTGATGAATGCTAGCTGTGAGCGCCAAAATGGCAGCACCCGCTGTATGCTCCCTAGGGTATTGAGAAAGATATTGGCTGGTTGCAAAGGCCCTATAACCACGAATGATAATTTGTGAACCGCTTTGAGATGACCTACGAATAATGTTGTGATAATATACAGTTAAAGTATGGGGTTGAAGAATATAGCAAGTTTCTGGTGTCCCGAGGCGAAGCCAAGGGATATAGGCATGGTCAAGGGACACCAGAAACTTGCTATATCCCTCAACCCCATACTTTAACCGTTTTATTATACTGATACACACTGAAGCTCTGCCCACCTTTCACCTGATTGGCTCGGCGGAAACACCTGAGTGTAGGTGTGTTTTAGTTCAGAAGGTGTGTTTAAGTTCCCAGACTAACACACAGGACTAAAACACAGTCAGTCAAAAGTGGGGATATATTCGATTTTATATAGAGTAAATAAAGTAGAGGTATATTACTGCTAGTTATCACCCACCACTAAGTTTGCTGCCTCCCTCCACAGAGACCTGAAGCCTAATAACATACTGCTGGGGGAGCGTGGACACATTCTTCTTACCTACTTCTGTCAAATCAGTACCACGGAGACCGACGTAGACTTCGAGGCCGTGGACCAACTATATGTTGCACCAGGTATAAACTGTTATTTTTAATTGTTTAAAAATGCTCAAAGCTCTTTCCAGCATATATCTATATTATGAATTTTATACACCCTGTTTTCTATAATGCTGTGATTGTCCATTTGTATTACCTTATTTGTGAATTTGATTTTAACTATTATGATATTATACTAGGTAACTGTAGTGACCAATCTATTCATATTTTTAGAATTTTATTGCAATGCAAATAAACCAGATAAGTCCAATTTACCTGTAAAATAATTGGAGACTTTTTATTCAGTGCCGACTCATTGGGAAAGTCAGAGCATAAAACTCTGATATATCTTGAACTAACCATTCTAACCAACTCTTGATCTTTCATTCACAATTTTTCATTTTTCAATCCTTTACCTGCCTCTTTTGCTCATTAATTCAATCAATGTATATAAAACAACTCATTAAACTGCGACATTTTTCAACATTTTTATTCGTCAAACAATGGTTATTGTATGTACTTTTTGAGCATTATTAATTTTTGTCAAACTCTCCTATTAATTTTTGTCAAACTCTCCTATTAATTTTTGTCAAACTCTCCTATTAATTTTTGTCAAACTCTCCTACTGTCTCACATGAATAGGTTGGCGAACATGTTGTTAGGTAACAGTCTAGGCTGCTGAAACTTGTTTCAAATGTAGCAAAGTGTGCAATACATTAGAGTCTTAATGTTTACATTGTCAAATCTGAGCTGTGGATTCATTCTGTACAGAGGTGAGGAGTATATGTGGTTATACCGACGTCTGTGATTGGTGGAGTCTCGGCTCACTCCTCTACGAGCTTCTCACCGGACGCGTAAGTACCATGTTACCATGGTTACATTATTTCCAAACTCAGTTAGTTATAAAATGTTATGCTATTTTCAAAACAAAATTTTATCAGAATATCTTCAACAAAAAGTTTCCATGCATGTACCTCGGTATGTTTTTTGTATAAAAAAAAAAAAAAATATTAATGTAAAATGTATGCAAAAAGTATGGTAAGATATAGTAGGTTTATCTCAAGTCCCAAAATGTGATTCATATGGAAATTGAACAAAAGTAAATAAAAATTAAACTAACGAGCTAAAATACTTGTGCAAGAACCATGTAGATAAAGAAGAAATGTTGTGTTTATGTCCAAAAGAAAATAATATAAAACATTCTGTATCTCAACAATGTTAAAATTAGGTTAAAATATACTCTGTCAAAAACCAGTATTCATTTATATACAAAACAAGCCATAATAAAAGAAACATATCTTGTGAACTTGTACTGAATGAAATACAATGTATGTATAAATAAGGGCAAGATATATTAGGGTAATCACAAATCTCATGATGTGATCTATATGGAAGTTGAAAGAAAGTAAGTAAGAATTTACCAAACAAGAGCAGAATACTTGTGTAAGTATCTCGTTGAAAATGAAGAAGCAAAACAAATGAACTTGTATATTGTAATACAATGTGTGCACCTAATTAAGGCAATGTATATCATGTATATGATGCAGATAGAAAACAAAAAACAATGCAAAAATACAAAGCAAATGTAAAATGTAATGGTCTTTTTACATTTCCAAGAATGAATTTAAGAAGATTCTTTTCTAAAATCTGTTCATAAATATTGAAAAATTATTAAAACATTGTGGTTAATTTTCAATAAAACGACATAACACAAGGACAAAGAATTAAAAAAATAAAAAAAAAATAAAAAAAATATACAGGATTGCTTATATTTCTACAATTTTAGAGTTTGTTGAGCTGTCATCCTGGAGGAATCACTTCTCATACACAACTCTACATACCAGAGAGTATGTCTTCTGAGGCTAGAGGTCTCCTTCACCAGGTAAGTTAATTAAGAACGCTATTCCCATTAAAGATATACAAGGGCAGTGAAGCTGTGAATATGTTTGACCCTAGGACTCCCTGTACTAAACCCTAGGACTCACAGCACTAAACCATAGGACTCCATGTACAAAACCCTAGGACTCCCTGCACTAAACCATAGGACTCCCTGTGCTAAACCCTAGGACTCCATGTACTAAACCCTAGGACTCCCTGCACTAAACCTTACTACTCCTTGCAGTAAACCCCTATGACTTGCAGCACTAAACCCTAGGACTCCCTGCACTAAACCCTAGGACTCGCATCACTAAACCCTAGGACTTCCTGCACTCAACCCTAGGACTCCCTGCACTAAACCCTAGGACTCGCAGCACTAAACCGTAGGACTCCTGGCAATAAACCCTAGGACTCCCTGCACTCAACCCTAGGACTCCTTGCACTAAACCCTAGGACTCCCTGCACTAAACCCTAGGACTCCATGTACTAAACCCTCGGACTCGCAGCACTAAACCCTAGGACTTCCTGCACTCAACCCTAGGACTCC
>NW_018408396.1:260400-262700 GCF_002113885.1 Mizuhopecten yessoensis | reverse complement strand
ACTAAACCCTAGGACTCGCATCACTAAACCCTAGGACTTCCTGCACTCAACCCTAGGACTCCCTGCACTAAACCCTAGGACTCGCAGCACTAAACCGTAGGACTCCTGGCAATAAACCCTAGGACTCCCTGCACTCAACCCTAGGACTCCTTGCACTAAACCCTAGGACTCCCTGCACTAAACCCTAGGACTCCATGTACTAAACCCTAGGACTCGCAGCACTAAACCCTAGGACTTCCTGCACTCAACCCTAGGACTCCTGGCAATAAACCCTAGGACTCCCTGCACTAAACCCTGGGACTCCATGTACTAAACCCTAGGACTCGCAGCACTAAACCCTAGGACTTCCTGCACTCGACCCTAGGACTCCCTGCACTAAACCCTAGGACTCGCAGCACTAAACCCTAGGACTCCCTGCACTCAACCCTAGGACTTCCTGCACTCAACCCTAGGACTCGCAGCACTAAACCCTAGGACTCCCGACACTCAACCCTAGGACTCCCTGCACTAAACACTAGGACTTGCAGCACTAAACCCTAGGACTCCCTGCACTCCACCCTAGGACTCCCTGCACTAAACCCCAGGACTCCCTGCACTCAACCCTAGGAATCCTTGCACTAAACCCTAGGACTTGCAGCACTTAACCCTAGGACTCCCTGCACTCAACCCTATGACTCCCTGCACTCAACCCTAGAACTCCCTGCACTTAACCCTGAACTCCTTGCACTAAACCCTTTGGTGTGTTCTTTAGCGTTGCAGGCTTAGTCAGTGGCTGGATGGGTGCCCTGCGCACGTATCAAGGGGTTAGATTACCTCCTGTAATTAATGTATACTTAAATGTAGATTTCAACGGCCTTCATGTGCATTTCAAATGTTTAAAATAAACATATATCTTAATAATAAGCTTTTCATTCCAGATATACAATATTTTTAGATTCCAACTTACTCATGAAATGTGTACTCAATGAGAGTGTTTCAGACCCATTAGTTATTTTCCACACGGCATTTAGAAAAACACATAAATGAACAATGCTTCCTTTTTTTAAAAACACATATAAATTCAGGCCGTGGTTTATTAGCCTTTTATAAAATCCCATGAGTACCATAAAGTTCAGGTTTGTAGAATTTTGCATTAAAACTGGTGCCAAAATTCTGTTATTGTCAGACATAGTGGCACTGATTTTTTTCTATTTCCCATCACATTTATGGAACATTCTTTGAAAGTTTTCTTTTGCCTTAGTCAGACTCACACTACATTGAAAACTTCTGACTCACTTCATCAAATCTGATATGAAATGGAAATTGTAAATTACATCCCTTACAGTTACAGTATAATATTGTAAATTATATCCCTTAAAGTATAATATTGTATATCATATCCCTTACAGTATTACATTGTATATAATATCCCTTACAGTATAATATTGTGTACTATATCCCTTACAGTATAACATTGTAAATTATATCCCTTACAGTATAACATTGTATATTATATCCCTTACAATATTTCATTGTATATTATATACCACACAATACTACAATGTAGATTACATTGTATTTTATATCCCTTACACTTTTGCAATAAAGATTATATCCCTTACAGTATATAAACCCTAGGACTTCCTGCACTCGACTTACATTGTATATTATATCCCTTACAGTATTACATTGTATATATTATCCCTTACAGTATAACATTGTATTTTATATCCCTTACAGTATAATATTGTATATTATATCATTTACAGTATTACATTGTATGTTATATCACTTACAGTATTACATTATGTATTATATCCCTTACATTATAACATTGTATACTATTATATCCCTTAAAGTATAATATTGTGTACTATATCCCTTACAGTATAACATTGTATATTATATCCCTTACAGTAGAACATTGTATACTATATCCCTTACAGTATAACATTGTATACTATTATATCCCTTATAGTATAATATTGTATACTATATTCCTTACAGTATAACACTGTATATTAAATCCCTTACAATATTACATTGTATACTATATTCCTTACAGTATAACATTGTATGTTATATCCCTTACAGTATAACATTGTATACTATATCCCTTACAGTATTACATTGTATACTATATCCCTTACAGTATAACATTGTATACTATATCCCTTACAGTATAACGTTGTATACTATTATATCCCTTACAGTATTACATTGTATATTATATCCCTTACAGTATAACATTGTATACTATTATATCCCTTACAGTATAATATTGTATACTATATCCCTTACAGTATTACATTGTATACTAT
>NW_018408396.1:254911-259423 GCF_002113885.1 Mizuhopecten yessoensis | reverse complement strand
GTAGGTATAGGTGTTTGAAGATTTCACTAAGTATTCTCCTGAGGTGTGTCTATGTACGTAGGTATAGGTGTTTGAAGATTTCACTAAGTATTCTCCTGAGGTGTGTCTATGTACGTATAGGTATAGGTGTTTTGTAAAAATCCCCACCACCACCACCACCACACACAATTATCTTGTCACAAACAATTCCAAACAACCATTTTGCTTATTCTGATTCCTCATCTGTATAACTAATGACTAATGGTGTATTGCCCTTTTATGCATGCAGACTGTTCTGTACCCAAGCGTATGAAAACATAACATATTCCATATTCTCTTTCCATATACATGCCAGAATGCAAAGCTCTCCTCGCTCTATTATTGTGATGCAGCAAATAAAATAGATAGAACAATTATTCAGAACAATTAAAATGACACTCTTATATTAGATGTCAATTATAAAATGGCTGAAAGGACTGAATCAATAAAAAAGGAGTTTTTGCACATTGATCAATTAAAACAAATACATGTCATTAACTTGGAACTATTCCATAAAGGATACACAGAAGCAGTGGAGCTGGCAGTGGAGCTGTACTTTTTATTTGGCCTCAATAACATGCAATACATGCATTAAGAATGAATATTTGATTATCAACATTACAGCTAGTCATCTCCCCTTCAAACGTGTTTCTATTATGGCTTATATACATTACAACTTAACTGGCGTGTAGATCATCCTATTTGAACTAGGTAGAGTTGTATTTGTACAGGGTTCTTCTATAAGCTTCTGGCTCTGTAGTGTATTGTTATAACTGCCCAGCATGGTTCAAGGAAATAAAAGGAAGATAGAAGGAGAAAGAAACATAAAGATCCCAAATGTTGCAATGGGTGCAGAAGATTTATTTTGGTCGCCTTTGTGTCCCCAAGTAGAGGGCACAAAAGCAAATCCCCAATTCTGCAGGGGATTTCCGCATTAGTCTCCTCTTACGATACAATTTTCTCAATCCCCGACCTGCAGCGGTGGCTTAAACTTTGGATGCAAGTATATGATGGCATTGTTAAAACTCTATCCAAGCATCATTTACAACTATGGGGTCAGTTTTGCAGACTTCTGTAATGGTCCCCATTATGATTAGAACTTATTCATGTATAGATTTTATAATTAAGCATTTGGCAGTTCCTCTAATAATAAGGTCAAATAAGTGCTAAATTAAAGATATCCTGATAAAACTTGCAGTATATCTGTGTCAGTGCTGTGTCGTTAGGTCACTGTGACTTTGACATTTGCAAAATTTTTAGGAATATCTTGTTGTGCTGTAACTTTTAAACCATTAAAGGGGATACGCATATTTTTGTTCACAAAAACAAATCTTAAGTAGTTGTGTTACTTAATTTTTAGCTCACCTGGTCCGAAGGACCATGGTGAGCTTATGCCATACCGCAGCGTCAGTCGTCCGTCCGTCGTCCGTCCGTCAACTTTTCCTTTAAAACGCTACTAGTCATGAACGACTGAGCAGAAGCAGAATTTGGTCAGAAGCCTCCATGTGGGAAGGGGAACAAATTTTGTATAAATGATGGGTGTGGCCCCCCTTGTGGCTGAGGGGCGGGGCCCAATAGGGGAAATATAGCAAATTCTTTAAAATCCTTCTTCTTCTGTGGGAATGAAAGGATTTGTTCCATATATGGTCTGAAGCATCCTTGGGTAAAGGGGGAACAATTTTGTATAAACCGTGGGTCTGGCCCACTAGGGGCCTGAGGGGTGAGGCCAAATAGGGGAAACATAGCAAACTCTAAAAATCCTTCTTCTTCTGTAGGAATAAAAGGATTTGTTCCATATTTAGTCTGAAGCATTCTTGGGTAAAGGGGAACCAATTTTGTATAAACCGTGGGTCTGGCCCCCTAGGGGCCTGAGGGGCGGGGGCCCAATAGGGGAAACTTAGCAAAATATTCTTTAAAATCCTTCTTCTTCTGTAAGAATGAAAGGATTTGGTTTATATTTGGTCTGAAGCATTCTTGGGTGAAGGGGAACCAATTTTGTATAAATGGTGGGTCTGGTCCCCCTGGGGGCTGAGGGGCCGGGCCCAACAGGGGAAATATAACAAATTTTTAAAATCCTTCTTCTTCTGTGGGAATGAAAGGATTTGGTCCATAATTGGTGTGGAGCATCCTTGAGTAAAGGGGAACCAATTTTGTATAAACGGTGGGAGTGGCCCCTCTGGGACCTGAGGGGCGGGGCCCAATAGGGGAAATATAGGTAAAACCTTTATAACCCTTTATCTACCATAGGGATTAAGGGATATTATTCTAATTTAGTCTGGAGCATCCTTAGGCCAAGTTGACTCAATTTTGTATAAGCAGTGGGTGTGGTCTCCCAGGGGTCAGAAGGGCGGAGCACAATAAGAGGAATAGAGGTAAAACCTTTAAAATCCTTATCCGACCATCAGGATTAAGGGATTTTATCCTTATTTCGTCTGGAGCATCCTTGGGAAACTCAATTTTGTATAATTGGTGGGTATGACCCACCCCTAGGGGCAGAGGGATGGGGCTCTGTTTAGAGTTTGTTCTCGCTCTATCTCAAGTGCTGGATGGGTCTTTCTGAAATTTTATATGTAATTACAGCACCTACCATGGAGTGCTATATCTTTAATTCATACCAACTATTTTAAACATATTCAGGTGAGCAATACAGGCCCATTGGGTCTCTTGTTAGAAGTTACAATGGTTAGGAATTTGAAGTGGTCAAATCAACCTAATGTGTCATACATGAGACTTATTGTAATGGTCAAGGGATGGACAATACATACCGTTAGTGTATATGTATTATAAGTAATGGTCAAGGGATGGACAATTCATACCGTTAGTGTATATGTATTGTAAATAATGGTCACGGGATGGACAATACATACCGTTAGTGTATATGTATTGTAAGTAATGGTATGTATTGTCCATCCCTTGACCATTACGTACAATACATATACTCTACTGGTATGTATTGTCCATCCGTTGACCATTACTTACAATAGATATACGCTAACGGTATGTATTGTCCATCCCCTGACCATTATTTACAATACATATACACTAAAGGTATGTATTGTCCATCCCCTGACCATTATTTACAATACATATACACTAACGGGATGAATTGTCCATCCCTTGACCATTACTTATAATACATATACACTAACGGAATGTATTGTCCATCCCGTGACCATTATTTACAATACATATACACTAACGGAATGTATTGTCCATCCCGTGACCATTATTTAGAATACATATACACTAACGGTATGTCTTGTCCATCCCTTGACCATTACTTATAATACATATACGCTAACGGTATGTATTGTCCATCCCGTGACCATTACTTACAATACATATACACTAAGGGTATGTATTGTCCATCCCGTGACCATTACTTACAATACATATACACTAATGGTATGTATTGTCCATCCCTTGACCATTGCTTACAATACATATACACTAACGATATGTATTGTCCATCCCTTGACCATTACTTATAATACATATACACTAACGGAATGTATTGTCCATCCCGTGACCATTACTTACAATACATATATACTAACGGTATGTATTGTCCATCCATTGACCATTACTTACAATACATACCGTTAGTGTATATGAATTGTAAGTAATGGTCAAGGGATGAACAATACATACCGTTAGTGTATATCTATTGTAAGTAATGGTCAACGGATGGACAATACATACCAGTAGAGTATATGTATTGTACGTAATGGTCAAGGGATGGACAATACATACCGTTAGTGTATATCTATTGTAAGTAATGGTCAAGGGATGGACAATACATACCAGTAGTGTATATGTATTGTACGTAATGGTCAAGGGATGGAGAATACATACCGTTAGTGTATGTGTATTGTACGTAATGGTCAAGGGATGGACAATACATACCGGTAGTGTATATCTATTGTAAGTAATGGTCAAGGGAAAGACAATACATACCAGTAGTGTATATGTACTGCACGTAATGGTCAAGGGATGGAGAATACATACCGTTAGTGTATATCTATTGTAAGTAATGGTCAAGGGATGGACAATACATACCAGTAGTGTATATGTACTGCACGTAATGGTCAAGGGATGGACAATCAGTTGATAAATTCCATATTAAATGGTCAGAGGATGGACATCTAAGCAGTCAACTTAAATACACATCTATGGTTTTTAGCTCACCTGGTCCAAAGGACCAAGGTGAGCTTATGCCATACCGTGGCGTCCGTCGTCCGTCCGTCCGTCCGTCCGTCGTCCGTTGTCCGTCCGTCAACAATTTCTTTTAACGACTTCTTCTTCCTAACCACTGATTGGAATTTTACTAAATTTGACTGGAAGCATCCTTACGTGGTGGGGAATCAAAATTGTACAAATGGTGGGGTTGACCCCCCAGGGGGCTGAGGGGCGGGGCAAAAAGGGGGCAATTTGGCTATATTGCTTTAAGCGACTTCTTCTCTGGAACTAAGAGATGGATATCAACCATATTTG
>NW_018408396.1:252142-253809 GCF_002113885.1 Mizuhopecten yessoensis | reverse complement strand
CAAAAAGAGACAAATGCAGTCATGATATTAGAATTGATCCTGGGGTCTGGCCACAACCGTAGGGACCTAGTTTCTGCGTCACAGCTTGGAAACAGTTGAGATCCCCACCCCATAACCATACATAAAATTGCTGGGCATGAAAAATTGAATACAGATATATATGCTACAAGGATTGGCCTTGGGGTCTGGCATATTCCCTTGGATCTCATTTGGAGAATATTCTGCCATGATTGCTTAGATATCAAGGTGAGCGATACAGGCCCTATGGGCCTCTTGTATTACTGTTAGTATCTGACATATTTTCCTTAAAATCAATCCCTTTTTTGCGCTTGTCCTCTCATTCAAAATGAGAAAGTACAGTTGTAGTCCAATTTGATGTTTGTTGACTGATTTCAGCTGCTGTGTTATAACCCCCGTGAGCGTCTTGGAGCTGGAATCAACGGAGCTGAGGAAATCAAGGCTCATCCCTTCTTTAGTGGAGTGAACTGGAACGCCCTGGAGAATCAGTGTACGTGACTTAAAGTGATGACATTAGTGACCTGCAACTGAAACATAGGGTGTGTTAATTGGCTTCTAAAGATTCCACAGGAAATTGGAACTCATTAATAATGTTGCAGTAAATGAAACACCATGACGCCACCTTAAACCAGTCACCAGGGGTTCAGGTTCAGGTATACTACCTACCAGGCAGTGTGTACACATAGGTTTCCTTACAAAGTTACCACAGTGATCCGGATGGGTCAAATTCCTCCAACCTCTGCTGGAAATAAAGATAAATGGATTTCAGAGATTCAGTGATAAGAAGGCAAGAAGTATATTAAGATTTAGTCACGTAATTTAAATGTCAAATTTATTTAATTAAAATAGAAATGTGTTGCTGTCAATAGCTCAATGTTTGGAAAATCAGAATATTCATATAATTCAAATGTCATTTTTTTTTAACAACATAACAAATTATTGTTGTCAAAAGATTTTGAAAAGAAACAAATATGAAATTGTAGTTTCATACTCATTGGGGTTTTTTTTGGTTTTTTTTAGGTCACCTGAGCTTTGCTCAAGTGACCTATTCCAATCACTTTCCGTCCGTCGTGCGTCATGCGTAAACTTTTACATAATCAGCTCCTTCTCAGGAACCAGAGGATGGAATTTTTTCAAACTTGGTCAAAATCATCCTTGGTAGATGAGGCTACCAAATTGTAAAATTGGGATTCCTACCCCAACCCTAGGGGCCAGGGCGGTGCCCAAAAGGGAAAATTCACCAATATTTTAAAAATCTTCTTCCCCAGACTCAGAGGTATTACAGTGATTTTCTCTGCATGGATGGAAAGATCATCAGGGGCTTTATTTAAATTGTAAATTTCCGGACCCCCGAGCTATCCGTTCTCCCTTGGGGAGGGGGTAAAGTTTACTATAGTTTATATAGGGAAACAACACTTTTGGGTATATTTTGACAATTTTCTGTTGGAAATTATTCTTACTTGGTCAGAATCATCCTTGGAGGAGGAAGATGGTTTTAAATTGTAAAATTGGGATTCCTACCCCAACCCTAGGGGCCAGGGCGGGGCCCAAAAGGGAAAATTAACCAATATTTCAAAAATCTTCTTCTCCAGACTCAGAGGTATTACAGTCATTTTCTCTGCATGGATGGAAAGATCATCAGGGGCTTT
>NW_018408396.1:251715-251894 GCF_002113885.1 Mizuhopecten yessoensis | reverse complement strand
TTCTCCCTTGGGGAGGGGGTAAAGTTTACGATAGTTTATATAGGGAAACAACACATATGGGTTAGTTTGACAATTTTCTGTTAGAAATTATTTTTACTTGGTCAGAATTATCCTTGGAGGAGGAAGATGGTTTTAAATTGTAAAATTGGGATTCCTACCCCAACCCTAGGGGCCAGGGC